>NW_007258926.1:313468-332835 GCF_000164805.1 Carlito syrichta | reverse complement strand
GAGTGACCACTGCACTCCAGTCTGGGTGACAGAGTGAGACTCCAACTCAAAAAAAAAAATTCTTTGAGACTGGGCAAGGTGGGTCACGCCTATAATCCCAGCACTTTGGGAGGCCGAGGTGAGAGGATTGCCTGAGCCCACAGGTTTGAGACCAGCCTGGGCAACTTGGTGAGGCCTCATCTCTGCAATAAATCAGAAAATTAGCCAGGCATGGTAGCGCATACCTGTAATTCCAGCTACTTGGAAGGCTGAGGCGGAAGGATCGCTGGAGCCCAGCAGGTCGAGGCTGTGATGGCCGAGAGCATGCCACTGCACTCCAGTCTGGGCAACAGAGTGAGACTCCAACTCAAGGAAAAACAAAGAAAAGAAAATATACCTTCTTGCAGTCTGAGGCTTGCTTTTGCCTCTCCTAAATGAAGAGCTCGATTTTAATGAAGTCTAGTTTACTATCCTTTTCTTTTAACATTAGTTTCTTACATTTTTTTAAGAAATGAGGATATTTATCCATGTTTTCTTCCAGAATGTATATTGTTTTTGTTTTCCCATATGGATTTATGTTCTGTCTTGAACTAATTTTTGTATCTGGTGCAGAGTCAGAGTCAGGATGTGTTTTTTCCACATGGCTGCCTGGTTTGGCAGCGCCCTTTACTGAGTAGGTCGTCTGTCCCCACTGATAGCAGGACAGGTGAGCCAAGTGAGGGATGGATTTGGTGCTGGGCTGTCTTCTGCACCCCTCTTGTCTATGTCTCTGTCTTTGCACTTACGCTACACTGTCTCAATTACTATAGCTCATTTTTAATTAAACTTTTTCTTTTAAAAGAATTGTAGGTTTGCATGCAGTTGTAAGAAATAATACAGAGAGGCCAGGCTCCATGGCTCAGCCTATAATCCCAGCATTTTGGGAGGCTGAGGTGAGTGGATTGCCTGAGCCCCTGGGTTCGAGACCAGCCCGGGCAACATGGCAAGACCTCATCTCTACAATAAATCAAAAATTAGCTGGGCATGGTAGCCCACACCTGTAGTTCCAGCTACTTGGAAGGCTGAGGCAGAAGGATCACTGGAGCCCAGCAGGTCAACGCTGGGGTGGCCATGAGTGTGCCATTGCACTCCAGTCTGGGCGACGAGGTGAGACTCCAACTCAAAAAAAAAGAAAAGAAAAAAAGAAATAATACAGAGGGATCCCACGCACCCTTTACCCAGTTTCTCCCAATGGTAGCATCTTGCAAAGCTGTAGTATAATCTCTAGAATGTTGATGTTGATAAAATCTGGTCTGATTCAGATCCCTCCAATTTTGTTTGTACTTAGTTGTGTATGTGTGTGTTTCCTTCTGTGCAATTTTATCACTTGTATAGGTTTGCGTATCCACCACCACAATAAAGACACAGCATTCCCATCATAAGACTCCTCAGGTTCCCACCACCCTCCCTCATTCTCTCCCCACCACACCCTCCCCCCAAACCCTGGTGATCACTAATCTGTTCACTTCTATAATTTTGTCATTTCAAAGTTGTTATATAAGTAGAATCACGTCACGCGTAGTCTTTTAAGGTGGCTTTTTTCACTCAGTATAAATTTCCTGGAGATTCACACAGTGGTTACATATATCAATAGTTTGTTCCTTTTTACAGCTGAGTGGATTCCAAGGTGTGGGTGCACTCGTTTGTTCAGCCATTCAACTATTAAAGGACCTCTGAGTTGTTTCCAGTTTGGGGCTATTCTGAATAGAGTTGCTATAAACAACCATGTACAGGATTTGGTGTGAACATAAGTTTCTGTTTCTCTTGAATAAGTGCCCAAGGGTGCAATTTCTGGAATTGTATGATGAGAAGTTTTTGTGGTAATTGTATGATGAGAAGTTTGTGTGGTAATTGTATGATGAGAAGTTTTTTAAATTGATTCTATTCTGTAGAGCCATTTTAGGTTCAAAGAAAAATTGAGTGGAAGTTACAGAGTTCCCATACATATCCATCTCTGCACACAGACAATCTCCCCCTCAAGCCCCCCCTCCGGAGGGGCACATGTGTTACAATCCGTAAACCTATGTTGACTGCTCATCATCACTTGGGGCTCCTAATTTACACTGGGGGTCACTCTTGGCGTTGTCCATTCTATGATTCTGACAAATGTATAATGGCATGTACATACCATGAGAGCATCATGCTGAGTAGTTTTATGCCCTAAAAATCCTCTGTGCTCCACCTATTCACCCCTCTCTCCCCCAGCCCCTGGCAACCACTTGATCCTTTTGCTGTCTCTCTAGTTTTGCCTTTTTCTGAACATCGCATACAGTTGACCCTTGACCAGTGTAGGTGTTAGGGGTGCTGACCTCCCCATGCAGTCGAAAACCTGAGTATAACTCTTGTCTCCCCCCAAATCTATCTAGTAATAGCCTACTGTTGACCAGATGCCTTACTGAAAACACAACAGTAGATTAACACACATTGTGTATGTTATATGTATATGTGCAGTATACTGACAATAGAGTAAGCCATAGAAAAGATATTATCGTTAAGAAAATCGTAAGGAAAAGTAAATATATGTATTATTTGTTAAGTGGAGGTGGATCATCTAAAGGTCTTCATCCTTTTCAAATGGTTGCAAATTTCTGTATAAGCAGACCTGTGTGGTTCAAACATGTGTTGTCCAAGGGTCAATTGTAGTTGGACTCATAGCATGAAGCCTATTCAGATTGGCTTTTTTCACTGTTTATGTTGTTTAGTTTGATAAGAAAGCACCCAATTGTCTTCCAAAGTGGCTGTCTAATTTTGCATTCCCATCAGCGATGAATGAGAGTTCTTGTTGTGCCACATCCTCGCCAGCATTTGGTGTTGTCAGTGTTTTGGATTTTTGCTGTTTCAATAGTTATGTATGTAGTGATATTTTATTATTACTTTAATTTGCAATTTTATAATAACATAATGTTCGACATTTTAAAATATGCTTACTTGCCATCTATATATTTTGTTTAGCGAGGTGTCTGTTAAGATTTTTTAGTTTTTATTTTCTTCTTGTTGAGTTTTAGTCCTTTGTACATTTTGGATAGCAGTCTTTCAGCAAGTGTAACTGTTGCAAATACAGTCATGCACTGAAGAAAGATGTTCCAGTCAATGGCAAGCCACGCATACAATGGTGATCCCGTGGGATTACAGTGTAGCTGAAAGAGTCCTATTGCCTACTGACATCGTCACTGTCTTAATGTCATAGTGTGACCAGTTACTCACGCTTGTGGTGTTGCTGGTGTAAACAAGCCTGTGGTGCTGCCAGTCATATGAAAGTCTAGCACATGAAATTACATGCAGGACAGAACACTTGATGTTGGCAATGAACGACTGTTTCTGGCCTATGCATTTACCATAACCGTATTTCTATTGCGATTTTAGAGTGGACTCCTACTATTAAAAAGAAAGTTTACTATAAAACAGTATGCCATGTGATGCTGGCAGCAATCTTACATATCTCATGTTTATTTTTGCACAGCTGTGCAATGTGCTTGTATTTTAAGCTAAGCGTTACTACAGAGTCAAAAAGTTAACAAAAAATTTAAAGTTTGTATAGTAAAAAAGTTACAGTAAGTAGCCGAGCGTAGTGGCTCACGCCTGTAATCCAGCACTTTGGGAGGCGGAGGCGAGAGGATTGCCTGAGCCCGGGGGTTTGAAACCAGCCTGGGTAATTTGGAGAGATCTCGTCTCTACAATAAATCAAAAAATTAACTGGGCGTGGTGGCACGTGCCTGTGGTTCCAGCTACTTGGAAGGCTGAGGCGGAAGGATCACCTGAGCCCAGCAGGTTGAGACTGCGGTGGCCATGAGCATGCCACTGCACTCCAACCTGAGCCACAGCATGAGGTTCCAACTCAAAAAACAAAAAAAGTTACACTATGCTAACATTAATTTTTTATTGAAGAAAGAAAAATATTTTTTGTAAATGTATTGTAGTCTAAGCATCTAGCGTGTATAAAGTCTGCAGTAGTACACAGTAACGTGCTAGGCCTTCATGTTTACTCACCACTTGCTCAGTGACTCACCCAGAGCAACTTCTAGTCCTGCAAGCTCCACACATGGTAAGTGCCCTGTACAGATGTACCATTTTTGTCTTTCATACCATACTTCACTTTACCTTCTCTGTTTAGATATGTTTAGCTACACAAATGTTTATCATTGTGTTAAAGTTGCCTATCATATTCAGCACTGTAGCATGCTGTACAGGCTGTGTCTAGGAGCAATAGGCTATGTCATATGGCCTATGTGTGCTCTAGGCTGTACGAGCGGTCCCCAACATTTTTGGCATCAGGGACCAGTTTCACAGAAGATAATTTTTCCAGGAATGGAAGTGAGGGAATGATTCAAGTGCATAACATTTATTGTGTACTTTATTTCTATTATTATGACATTGTCATATATAATGGAAATAATTATACAACTCACCAGAAAAAAAGAGACATGGACAGAAATAGTAAATAAAATTATGGACGGGCCATGCATGGATTAAAAGAAGGGTTGGCTTCTGACTTAAAGCCTGCTACCAGATGCATCTGTACAATTGAAGTACATCAACTCACTTGCCACTCACTGATAGCGTTTTGATGTGAGTCTGCAAGCAATTGACTTATGATTGTCTCTGTGCAGTCAAACCTCACTGCTAATGTTAGTCTGTATTTACAGCCACGCCCCAGTGCTAGCATCACTGCCTCAGCTCCACCTCAGATCATCAGGCATTAGATTCTCATAAGGAGCAGGCAATCCAGATCCCTCACAAGCACAGTCCACAACAGTGTTTGCATTCCTGTGAGAAATCTGATGCTGCCGCTGATCTGACGGGAGAGAGAGTTCAGGCAGTAAAGCGAGCGATGAGGAGTGATTGTATATACAGATGAAGCTTCACTCACTTGCTTGCCACTCGCCTCCTGCTGTGCGGCCCAGTTCCTAGCAGGCCATGGACTGGTACCAGGAGTTGGAGACCTGGGCTACGCCATCAATCACCTAGCAACACATTTCTCAGAACATATCCTCGTCTTTAAGTGACATATGACTGTATTTCCTCCCTAGTTTGTGACACATCTTCTCATTCTCTTGACATTACCTTTTGCAGAGCAGAAGTTTTTAATTTTAATGAAATCCAACTTATCAATTATTTCTTTCATGTACCATGCCTTTGGTGTTGTTCATGTGTATCTAAAATGCCATTGCCATTCCCAAAGTCATCTAGGCTTTAACCTATATTATCTTCTAGGAGTGTTATAGCTTTGTGTTTTACATTTAAGTCTATGATGATCCATTTTGAGTTAATTTTTGTGACGGGCATAAGGTCTGTGTTTAGATTCTTTGTGTGTGTGTGCATGTGGATATCTGATTGTTCTAGTGCCGTTTGTTAAAAAAGATGATCTTAGGCTCACTCCTCTAATCCCAGCACTTTGGCAGGCCAAGGCAAGTGGATTGCTTGAGCCCAGGAGTTCAAGACCAGCCTGGGCAACATAGTGGAACTTCGTTTCTAAAAATAATAAATAAATATTATTTATTTATGATTTATTCTAAAAATAATAAATAAATAGCTGGGCATGGTGGCTTGTGCCTCTAGTCCCAGCTACTTGGAATGCTAAGGGGAAAGGATTGCCTGTGCCCAGGAAGACAAGGCTGCTGTGAGCCATGATGGTCATGACCATGCCACTGCACTCCAGCCTGGATAACACAGTGAGATTCTGACTCAAAAAAAAAAAAAGACAATCTTTGCTCCTTTGCATTGCCTTTGCTCCTTTGTCAAGGACCAGATGATTCTGCCTCTGTGGGTCTATTTCTGGGCTGTCTAGTTTGTTCCAATGATCTATTTGTCTATACTTTCACCAATATCACACTGTCTTGATTATCATGGCTAGATAGTAAGTCTTGAAGTTGGGTAACATCAGTCTTCCAACTTTATTCTTCTTCAATATTGAGTTGGCTATTCTTGGTCTTTTGCCTCTCTATATAACTTTTAGACTCAGTTAGTCAATATAAAAAAAATTGGGATTTGATTGGGATTGCATTGAATCTATAGATCAAGTTGGAAAGAATTGACATCTGGACATGATTGAGTCTTCTATCCATGAACATGGGCTAGCACTCCATTTATTTAATTCTTTGATTCCTTTCATCAGAGCTTTATAATTTTTCTCATATAGATCTTCCATATATTTCATTAGATTTATACTTATATTGTTTTAGGGATGCTAATGTAAATGGTATTGTGTTTTTAATTTCAAATTCCACTTGTTCATTGCTGCTGTATAGGAAAGCAATTAACTTTTGTATATTAACCTATATCCTGCAACCTTACTATAGTCACTTATTAGTCCCCAGAGTTTATGTTTAATTTTATTTTTTGAAAAAGTTTTTCCAGGGAGATGTACCATTTCACATTCCCATCAGTAATTATGAGCGATTCTGTTTCTCTGCATTCTTGCCAGCATCTGGTGTTGTCACTATTTCTTATTTTAGCCATTCTGATAGGTATATAGTGATATCACATTGCCTTTAATTTGCATTTCCCTGATGGCTAATGATGATGAACATCTTTTCTTGTGCCTATTTGTCATCGGCATGTCTTCTTTGATGAAATATCGACTCATGTATTTTGACCATTTCTTTTTTTTTTTTTTTGAGCTGGAGTCTCACTCTGTCACCCAGACTGGAGTGCAGTGGCCGCTCCCGGCCACCGCAGCCTCAACCTGCTGGACTCCGGCGATCCTTCCGCCTCAGCTTTCCAAGTAGCTGAAACTACAGGTGCGTGCTACCATGCCCCGCTAATTTTTTGATTTCTTGTAGAGATGAGGTCTCGCCAAGTTGCCTAGGCAGGTCTCGAACCCGCGGGCTCAGGCAATCCACTCACCTCAGCCTCCCAAGGCACGGGATTACAGGCTGAGCCACCGAGCTCGGCAAACTATTTTGCCCACCTCTGAATTGTTTGGCTTTCTTATTGTTGAGTTTTGAGATTCTTTATATATCCAAGATACTAGACCTTTGTTCTAAATATTTTCTCCCAACTGTTTTTTTGTTTGTTTGTTTTTGTTTTTGTTGAGTTGGAGTCTTACTCTGTTGCCCAGACTGGAGTGCAGTGGTACATTCCCGGCCACCACAACCTTGACCTGCCGGGCTCCAGTGATCCTTACACCTCAGCCTTCCAAGTAGCCAGAACTACAGGCATGTGCTACCATACCCAGCTAATTTTTTTAATTTATTGTAGAGACGAGATCTCGCCAAGTTGCCCGGGTAGGTCTCAAACCCCGGAGGCTCAGGCAGCCCACGCGCCTCAGCTTCCCAAAGTGCTGGGATTACAGGCTGAGCCACCGAGCCTGGCCCCAACTGTACTTTTAAATATATCCTGAAATCTAGTAATATTAGTTCTATAGCTTTATGATTCTTCTTCAATATAGTATCTGCCATTGAAAGTCCTTTAGATCTTCATACAAATTTTAGAACGAGCTTATCAAGTTCCCAAGAGGATTTTAATTGGGATTAGGATCTATAGATCCATGTGAGAAGAACTGACATCTTACAAACAGTGAGTATTCCCATCCACGCACATAGTATATATCATTTGTTAAATTCTTATTTCATTTCTCTTTGCAGTGTTTTGTGATTTACAGTGTAAAAGCTTTCCACATGTTTTATTAGAGGTGTTCCTGGGTAATTGATGGGTTTGGTGCTACTGAATTGTTTATTTAAATTTTATTTTTAAATTGTTTGTTGGTCATATATGCAAATGCAAATAATTTTTGAATATTGACTTTGTGTACAAAGATCTTGCTAAACTCACTTCTTAACTCTAGTGGTTTGGAGATTCTTTTGACACATGTACAATATGTCATATGTGAATAATAATTTTACTTCTTCAGTTCCAATTTGTACATATTGCTCTCACTTTTTTGCACTGATGAGGGTCTCTAATACAATGTTGAATAAAAAATGTTAATTGTAGACAGTTCATCTAGAAGGAAAAGCATTCTATTTTTCACCAATAAGTGTGATGTTAGGTGTAGGGATTTATAGGTACCCTTTATAAGATTAAGGAAGACACCTTCAATTTTTAGTGTACTGAGAATTTTTATTATGAATGGGTGTTGAATTTTTCCAAATAAATTTCCCACATCTTTTGAAATGATCATTTTTTAGAATATTCTTTAGAGTGGTGAATTACATTGATTGATTTTAAAATGTCAAGCCAACATTGCATTAATGGAACAAATCACATTTGGTCATAATGTATTATGCTTTTTATATATCACTAAACTATGTTAATTTTTTTTAGTGTTTTACGTCTACGTTTATGGGGATATTGACTTATAATTTTTCTTTATTATAATGTCCTTCTAAGAACTTGGTAACAAGCTTAGGCCGAATCCATAAACTAAGTTAGGAAATAGTCCCTCTTTTTCTATTCTCTAGAGGAATTTGTAGGATTAATGTAATGTATTTTTTTTTCTCAAAATGTTTGGAAAAATCATCAGTGAGACCATCTAGGCTTAGAGTATGTTGCGTGTGTGTGAAAGAGAGCTTTAAATTATAGATTCAATTTTTAAAACAGATATAGGGCTATTCGAGATTTTTATTTCTTCTTGTGCCTGTTTTGGCAAATAATGTTTTTCAAGGAATTTGTCCATGTCAATTAAATTATGTGATTTTCAGCATAAAGATGTTTACACTATTTTCTTATTGCCTTTTAAATGTCTATAGCCTCTGTAGTAATGCCCTTTCTTCATTTTTTGATGTTTATAACTTGTCTTCTCTCTCATTCTCTGATCTTTTTTCTAAGAACCAACTTTCGGCTTTGTAAATTTTCAGATCCATTTCAAATTGAAATTCTCAGCTTGAAATTTTTGGTACCACATATATACTTAAAACTTAGGCCTTGAGCCCTGTGAAAGTCAATCAACATTCACAACCTCTCAGGGGATACTTCTCTCTAAACCCAATCAGACCCAAAGCTGAGAGACTACTTTCTTTGCTGTCTGCCTCTGTGGGGCAGAATTTTTTTAAAAGTAACCCTTTCTTCGGTAGTGTACCCTTCCCAGTCCATAATTTATGTAGAATGATCTCTGTCTTATTTGGCTTTCTGCCCTACATGAGTGGCGGGTTTTGTGTTACCTGAGTTAGAGATGTCTTCATGGCATCCCACAACTTTAGTGCAGGCTTGTCTCTCTGTTCTCATGTCTCTGCTTTGTTTCTGGCACGAGAGGATTTCTCTCCTCTCTTTAAGACTTATCCATTGTTATAAAATATTTGAAATATCAAGCATTTTACAAGTGAAGATTTTTTTAGTATTCCTCACCTTAGGGACTTTGCATTGGCTGTTCCCTCCGACTGGAATGCTTTCGCCCAGATATCTGCAAGAATGTCTCCTTCACTCTTTTCCTCAGATCTTACCTTCTCAGTATGTCCTACCAGACTACCCTATTTAATAATCTGTGTTATTCCTCACACTCTCTATTCCTCTTGCCCTGTCTGCTTTCCTTTTTTTTTCTCCCAGAACTTATGCCACCTACTAAGCTGTACCATTTACTTAATCTTTGTGTTTTTGCCTACTGACCAATCCCTTTACCAGATGTAAGCCCCATGAGGGCAGGTTCTTTCTCTGTTTCATTTACTCAAAATTTCTAGATCAGAGTCTGGCACATTGCAGGTTCTCAGTAAATATTTCTCAAATAAAAATAAAATAAAGGAATGTTTCCAGAAACGAAGTTCTCTTACCAGACAAAGGGGAAAACAGGGCTGTAGAGAGGGGGAAAGATTTGTCCAAGGTCACCTGGAGAGGTGGTGGCAGAGCCAGGACCAAGACAATCTCCCCTGGCCTGTGTCCAGCACTTTGCAGTCACGAGGTTCACTCTGTCTCCCTAGAGCCTTGCCCCAGGGCCCAGGTGTGGGCGGTGCAGGAAAGACACATATCCCAGGCTATTGCCACCCTCTCCTTCCGGAAGCGCAATCTTCGCTGGTTTCTGTCACGCATCACTCCCTGATTTGCTTCCACTTCTCTTCCCACATCTTTTTAGCCTCTTTTACTCAGCCCGTGAAGCAGCAGGTTCTGCCCAGGTGATTTTCTTTTCTTTGTTTCTTGTTTTGTTTTGTTTTTTTAGAGACAGTTTCTCTTTGTCACTCAGGTTAGAGTATGGTGGTACAATCATAGCTGACTGCAGCCTTGAATGCTTGGGCCCAAGTGATCCTCCTGCTTCTGTCTCCCGAGTTGCTAGGACTACATGTATATGCCACCACACTCAGCTAAGGTTAAAAAAAATTTTTTTTTTTTGTAGAGACAGGGTCAACCATGTTGCCCAGGTTGGTCTCAAGCTCCTGGGCTCAAGCGATCCTCTCACCCTGGTCTCTCAAAGTGCTAGGGATTTTCTCATCTCTCCCGAGGCCCTCTTATTGAATGACCTGGTTTGCTCCATACCTTCAATCATTCTCTCCATTCATCCTCTTTTATGATTGCCCATTTCCCAGGACACCTTCTTGCAAGCCCCTGGATGACGTGGAGTCTCTTTGGGTGCAGGAGAAAAGCCCTGGCCTAAAGCAGAACACCTGGCCCCACAGCCACTCAGATAACGCTTGGATCAGTCATCGCCCCTCTCCGAGCCCCGGCGTTTCCCTCTGAGAAAGACGATCTTTTCAGTCAACCCTCACGAAGTTGCTGGGAGAGTCCAGGGAGACCGTGGACTGGCAGCTTAATGCCAACTTTCAAACATGGCGCCCACAGGAGGAGTGGCCCTTTGTGTCCCCTGATATCTCACATGACAAGTCCCAGTGGGCCTTCCTCCGCTGCCTCCCCTCATTCTTTGCCCAGACCAGGGCAACCCTAGCAGCCCTCCTTCCCAGAAACTGCTGCCTAATTTCAGCCTCTTCCCTCGTCTCCACATTGGGTCCATCAGCAAAGACTGTTGGTTCTGCTCCTTGGCAACTCTCCCAACTATCTTCTCCTCTCCCTTCCCACACTCCAGCCCTGTCCAGGTCCCATCAACTCCCCTCTGGACGGTTGCAGTGGCCTCCTTTCTGGCCTCCCTGCCTCCTTTCTCACCCCTCTTGGCCAGCCATCCTTCACATGGACCACCAGAGAGCTCTCACTAAACAGTTTCTGACCACACCCTCCCTGTACCTTGAACCCCATGATGCTCCTCTTTGCCTCCCAGATGAAGGCCCACCTGTTCACCTGGAACACAAGGTCCTTCTGGACCAAACCCCTGCTCTGGCCCCGTCTCTGACCTCTCCCATACACGCGTACTCAGGCTGTTTACTGCTCCCTGAATGCCCCATGCCTCTTCAAAAGAAAGTCCCCCCACCCAGAATTCCTTTCCTGCTTTGCCTTCTGCCACAGGTTGCCACAGACCCTATAGTAAGATCCATGCTCTGAGTGTGGGCCCATGAGCCTCCAGCAGGGGAAAATGAAAGGCAGGGCATGGTCTGTGCACACCCGGCACACACGCATGGCGATGGGACAGTGATCCCACTTCTACCAGAAGTCTTTGGAAAAAGCCTCTTCTCTCCAGGCTTAACAGTCAATGCGTGTTGCCTCTAACCTCAAAGACGTGGATTAGTGGGGTCATTGAGATGGGCTTGGGTGGGGCCACCAGGGGACCTAAGGGTTGATGGTTCACCAGATGTCCTCTGGGGGAGGCCTTGTCTGTGAGAAGCTGTGAGTGCCTCAGCAGGCTGAATTTGGTTGGCCCTCACTGTGGCTGGCTGGTGTCAGATACCCTGGGTACCCAGAAGCCACACTCAGAGCCGACCTGAGAGAGCTGAGGCCAGGAAGGGGCTGAGACCACATCCTTTTCTCTCTCCCTCTTCACCCAGGGGTCCTTGGACTCCAGCCACAACTCCTTCCCACAACCTGCAGCAGCACAGCTCTCGGTGCGGGGGGCAGGGGAGAGTCCAGAAATAGTATTGCACCCGCTTTAGCACAACCTGGGACTTCATCCTGGTTCCTCCACTTGCTACCTATGCGTCCTTGGAAAAATAAATTTAATTCTTGGGGCCTCTGCTTCCTCCTGGAAAAACAGGCCTTTTCAATTCCCCCAGCTGAGGTACTGGGAGGATCCGCTGGAACGGCCCCTCTGAAGCCTCGGGTGCTACGTGCAAGAAGTACCAGGCTGGGGTCGCTTTCTGCTGGCCTTCCACTTGCCCTACATCCAGAGCATTTCGAGGGAGAACACCTTGTTTTGTTCTTATCTGAGATACTCCTCCCACCCCATGCCTGGCCGGGGCCTGACATACAAGCAACAGAAATGTGTTCTGACTCGACTCAAAGAAGGGAGGGGTTCTTGAGGGACGGGTGGTGCCCTGGCCAGGACGTTCAGACTGGGGCAGGGGCAGGGCTCTCCCTCACAGTCCCAAACACACCTCTCCACCCTGTCAATGACTGTGGCTCTCGAGTCCTAGAGACCTGGGTTCAAATCCCGGCCCTGTTCCTCCTTGCTTCCAGACCAGGGACAATCTCAGGTCTGCAGCCTCAGCTCCTCGTGAAAAGGTCAGCGACTGACCCCTAGCTCACAGGGGTGTGCGGACACACAGTAGGTGCTCAGGAAATGGCATCCATCCTGTCCTCCTTCCCTTCCTCCCTTCCGCCTTCCCTTCCTCCCCGTGAGAGATGTCTCCAAGGAAACGGGAGGACTTATTTTAAGAAAAGAGCCGAGGGCTTGGTGGGAGCAGATGGTGACTTGGGCATCTGGGAGGCAGAGGCAGGCTGCTCTGGCCCTTCATGGAGATGATGGGACCCAGGCCCCAGAAAGCTCCAGGCAGAGCCTGGAGGCTAGTTCGTGCTGGGGGCAGAGAGAAAGCACTTCCGGCACCACAGAACAGCCAGAACACTGGACCTGGCTGTGTGCTTGCCTCACTGGGAGACCCTGAAGGAGTCCCAGGTCTCCAGCCTGGTGGCCTGGGGTGAGTGGCAGGCACTCCTGCAAGGGGGCCGGCAGGGAGAAGACAGGATGGGGGCTACTGAGTTCAGGCTTAGAAGGATGTGAGTGAAGGTCCCGGGGTGCTCCTGAACTGGGCAGAAATTCATTCATTCACTCACTCATTCATTCAACTCATATGCTCTGAGCACTCTCCTTCTTTCTGCCAAGCAATGAGCATATCCCATTGCACATCCTCCTCAGAACATCCTTGTTGTGGGATTTTTGCCCCATTGTACAGATGGGGAAACTGAGGCTCTAAGAGGCAAAATGAGTTGCCCAAGTTTACAAAGAAAGTCAAAGATTCTTTCCCAGGCTTGTCTTCATTTTCTATAAATCCCCCATCACCTTCAGTACAAAGTCCTAAAGTGCTAGGTGTCTGTAATCCCAGAGTTTTGGGAGGCCAAGGTGAAAGGATGACTTGAGGCCAAGAGTTCGAGACCAGCCTGGGCAACATAGCAAGACCTTGTCTCTCCAAAAAAACTTAAAAAGAATTAGCTGGAAGTGGTGGAACACATACGTAGTCCCAGCTACTAGGGAGGATGAGGTAGGAGGAGTGCTTGCGCCCAGGAGTTCGAGGCTGCAGTGAGTTATGGTAGCATCACTGTACTTCAGCCTCGGCCACAGAGCAAGACCCTATCTCTAAAAAAAAGGCCTGACTCTTTGAAAGAATCTCAAGGTCATCATGAACCAGTTCATGCTGACCTCCCGGCTTTCACCTTTGACCTCTTGAGGCTTGTCACAGTGAGGCTTCTGTGTGCTCCAGTGTGGCCTCCAGGTCTTTGCACACCTTCTCATGCTGGAGTGTCCTGTCTGTCCTCTCCTTGCTTCTCAGACTGAGTCCTGCACGAGTCACAGGTTTCCTTTTCCCAGAAGTCTTCCCACATTCTCCCAGTGCTCAGTCGTGCCTCCTCTGGGAGTGGTGGGCTATCTTGTGTCTCCTTCTGCAGACAGCAAACCCCTCGAGACCAAAGACATTCCTCATGCAACCCTGTCCTCCACCCCCTATTCCTAGCAGGAGTTTGGCCTGAGTGGATATCAGTAAACACTAAGTGAACCAATGAATCAATGAGATAAGGAACAGCGTGAGATTTTCACTCCTATCCTCAACCATTTTGTTCTCCAAACATTTCCCAGCACCTCCTCCATGCCAGGCCTGATGCCAGCCCCAGGGAAGATGGTAACTCAGTCTTGCAGTTCACTCTGTAGATTACAGAGCACTTCCACTGTGGACGTCACAGCTGCCCTGCACAGCAGGTGTGTGTGCTTGGGTCCCTTTCCTGAACGTGGACACTGAGGCCCAGTTAGGTTGGGTAACTTGCCTGGTCACAGCCAGGGCGTGGTGGAGGTAGGATTTGAATCCAGGCCTGTTCACTTTGGAGCTCACACTTTTTCCACACTGTGAAAACAAAGCAAAGCTGAGCAAGGAACATACAAACACTTAGAAAGAGGCTTTGGAACAAATTTGGAAAATACTGAACATTTGGAAAGTACAGGCAAGGAGAAGGAAGGGGCGAATCCTGCCTGGCCCTGCCCCCCCGGGGTAGTGGTCATGAACAGTGGGTGGGGAATCTCCTGCTTGTTCTGCCTGAGCCTACGGACATGCGGGACCTGCTCGAGGCCACACAGATGCACGTGGCACCAGACGTGAACCCAGACTGTCAAACGCCACGGCTGAGATGCAGTTAGCATGGCTCTGAACCTTGAGGAGCTACTTCCGGTCTCGCGGAGAGACAGAAGCAGACTGGTGTGCCAAATTCTGGGCTCCCCCAAAGCAGCCCCCGAGACAGGCACCTGAGTGCAAGTGGTTCGCTGGGGAGGCGATCCTGGGAAGCGGGGCAGCAGGCAGGGTGAGATGCGAGGGAGCACCCATGAGGTGTGCACCAGTGAACGGGTGACCGCTGTGGCAACTGGGGCTCTCTCTTCCCGAAGACCTTCTGAGGAACTGTGGGAACCACCTAGGACCGTCTCCCTGAAGGCCAGGAGGCTGGGGTTTCCCCGTGACTCTCACCCCCGCACAGATGGAAGGTTCTCCTGGGAGCGATCCTCCCCCCGCATCTCCAAGCTTCCCTGGGCTTGGGTTGGGCAAGCTCTTGCAAGTTCAGAAAACGCTGTTGGCAGCAAGTTCGAGTCCTGGTGGGCTTTTCAGAGGACCGGCGTTTGGGGCTGCCCACCAGGGCTGCGGCAGCATTGAAGCCGAGAGTCAACAGCATTTGCCATAAGGCGTTTGGGCCCTGGTGTGTCTCTTTGTCATCATAAAGTATTTGGGAGGTGAAAAACTGGGAATGGGACAGAGAAGTCAGGGAAGATTTCCCCAATGTAGATGACATTTAAGTTGAGTCTGAAAGGCAAGAGTACGAGGGGGGAACAGGTGTTCTGGGTAGAGGCTCAGGTATGAAACAGCTGGTTATCTCAGGAGAAACTGCAGAGCCTGCACCAAGCCATGGGGTCTGTTAGGAACTGAATTAGGAGAGGGTGCAAAGCCGATGGCAGAGGATTTGAATACCAGGCTGACGAGGTCAAACCTCCCAGGTGCTAGGGAGCCAGTGCAGGGCTCTGAGCAACAGGGGTCATAGATCTTGTTCTAGAAAGATCTCTCTAAGGCTGCTGTAGAGGAGGGAGGGGAAGGAAGAACTGAAGTCCTGGATCCAGGACACCCTGTGGGTCTTTCTCCTCCCCATGTCCCCAAGGGGCTGGCCCTGCCTGACAGATGCTCAGTGGACATGAGGGATAGTGCTGGGGCTGTGCACTCCTCAGCTCCCTCGTGGCTGATCTGTCTGTGTTGGTCTCAGGCTCGCCTCATCACTACCCAGATATGGTCATGGCCGGATTTGGTCATCACCAAATGATGGACCATGCCTGTTCTCCACGCTTTCCCCATCTCTTCTGGTCTCTTCCTCTTGCTTTGCATCTCTGTCTCTGAGTGTCTCTCTTTTTAACGATTGGGCTTCAGCTACACAAAATGAGTTAAACAGCCTTCAGCCAAGGACCTGCTCTCAGCCTCGGTCATACACGGCCCGAGGCAGCCCATACAAGCTTTACAGAGCAGCACCACAGCCTGGTTTACTGATGCACATCTTCCCGGTGTCCCCCTCTGCCCACTCCTGCACTGCTGCCACCGAGAGCTAGACAGAGCCACACCTGACATCCGCCTCTGTGTGTGCCCCGCCAGTACCCTGTTCTCAGCTGGAGGTCACTCAGATTCTGAATTTTTAGTTTATCCTTCCCTAATTTCCTTATTTTTAGCGTTCATATTTGCATGGATACCTAAATAATATGTACCTTGTTTTTACTTGTGTATTCATTTTATGTTAATAAATGTCTTTTTTTTTAACTCGCCATTATGCTGGCGAGAATGTGCCCGGGTTTTCGTGTGTAACTGTGATTCATTCGTTCTGAAGGCTGAATGTGATGGGGCCCCTCTTTCTGTATTTATTTATTCTCCCGCCAACTGACAACCGGGCTGTTTTCTGGTCTTCGCTACTGCAGACAGTGCTGCTCTGGGCATTCCTGTGATTCTCCTGACGCTCTGAAAAATGGGGTCCGGGGTGGACAGCCCGGGCATCACTGGGAAACAGTAAGAAACACAGACCTTGAGCCCTGCCTCGGACCCACTGAAGCAGAATCTGCATTTTGACAGGACTTCAGGGAGTCCCGGACACATTGAAATTGAGAAGCAATGGCTGGGTGCCCTGTGCTGGGATCCCCTTGGGTGTGCACGGGAGAGTGGTCGCGGGGGGTGGCCGGTCGCCCTCCACGCGACATGTCACAGCTGCCACCGACCTGCAGCCTCCCCAGCTCCGGGTCTGCCCGCGTGCTGCAGCCAGTCATGGCTGTGCAGCAGCATCTCAACAGGGCCTTGGTTCACGTCTCCCTGGGGACTCGTGAGGTCAGGACCCTCCTCGCTGACCATATGTTCCCCTTCCGTGAAATGCCTGTTTCTGATTTCTGCTCTTTTCTCTTTGGGGTCCCCTCGACTCAAACCTGCCTTTGCGTGTGCTGTTCTCTCAGGTGGAAAGCCTTCCCCTTTCACGGTCCAGCGTGTGTTCTTCCAGGAAGCCCCTCCCTGGCTGCTGCTCAGGTGGTGAGCCTCCTCAGCCTCACAGGCAGGGGAACTCAGTGTCATTGTCCCTTCGTTTCACTTCCTGGAGCCTCTTCTGCACTGAAGAAATCGCAAACCTATTAACTCTGTACAGGCTTGGCCTGTACAGAGTTAATATTTTTTCACTTTAGTTGCCGTAACTGTCAGGGAAAAGTCTTACCTGCTGGTTTCTGTTGGAAAAATGAGATGCTGCGGCCGCACCAGGCCCCCCTTTCTCACATGGCCACAACCAGCTGATGCTGAGCAGTGCTGGGACTGCTAGTACCAGACCAGGTGTCACGGCCCCCACAGCCGCAGGTTCACGACCTGCTTAGATGGCCTGTCTGGCCTTGTGGGTATGTGGGTCTGGGACCCTTGCCTGTGCATACCGATTGCTTATTCCTCTACAACCAGCCCAGCCTTCGCCTCCTCTCCATAACCCTGCCCTGTTCCCTCAGACCTTCACACCTCTCCCCCAGAGACTCACACCAGCTCCCCCAGCCTTCCTTTCCCTCATCTTGCCTCTTCCAGTCCACTGCCAGGTCACACCCCTGCTCAAGAACCAGCAATGACTCTCATTACTCTCCCAGGCAATGACCTTCCCAGAAAACAAAAAAGCATGACAATGTGAATATTATATGTTCACAAAAGTATCTAGAGAACAGCATAACAAACACCCATGCACCCACCATCAAATATATGTAAAGCCCCTGTTATGGTGCCTTCCCTTGCTCCTTCAGGGTCACTGCCCTGAATCTGCCATGTGGCACGCCCAGGCATATTTTTACACTTGCATTACATATGTTGCTCAACGATATACAGTATCGTGTTGCATGTTTTCAAACTTTATATATCTGGCATCAAATTGTGCTTTCCGTCTGCAACTTGCTTTTTTCATCTAACAATATATATTTTTATTTTCAAAATCGTCTTGAAGTATAAAATTCATACAGGTGTTCACAAATCACAAGTGTACAACTCTGCAGTTTCAAGCTGGATGGATAGCGTGTCTGAGATCTATCCTTACGGGTGCAAGTGGCTTGCATCCCCTACCTCGAGGGTGCGGCGTGACGCAGCTGTCCACCGCCTCTGAGTTCACTGTGGCTTGTCCAGGCTCTGGGTGATGGGCGTCTAGACTGTGTCCAGCCTTTTACGATTACAGTGATGCTGTCATAAACATCCCTGTGCAAGCCCCTCGGGCTGTGAGGGGCTCCCAAGGGCGACACCCGCTCATCTTCCACTCGGCCACTGTCTGTGGCCCGGTCACTGTCCTGCCCAGCTGTCTCCTTCGCTAAGGCTTTCCCACAGCTCCAGACAGCCAGCTCTTCTCCCTGCTGACACCTGCCCCAACGCCCTGTCTCTCTGCCCATGCGTACTCTCCATCTTCCCCCAGAGCTTTAACTCACCCCTCCACCCAGGCCTTGCGGAAGCCCCACTACTGCCAGGAAGCCCTCTTGGCCAGTGCCAGGCCACAGGGTGTGACGTCCTCTGAGTGACGTCCTCTCAACACAAGGGTTAGAGCTCACGAAGACAGACATAGACTCAGCCCAGAATGGGAAGAGGGGTGTATGTCCTGGAAGAGAGAAATAAGAATGGAATAGCAGGGAGGGTGAGAAGCTGGGATATGAAACTGATTGCTCTGGGTCTTGATGGACGTGTAGGAGTTTGTCAGGTGGAGACAGTGGGAAGGCATCCCAGGCACAGGGGAAGGCAGAGGCTAGGTAGGGTGGGAACAGTGTTCCCGGGATGAGAATGTGAGCGGGTGGTGGATGAGTCTGGGAAAGGAGCTGTGGGGAGCCTTGAGTGCCACCCTGAAGGATGTTCTGTCTCCTGCATTCAGCTGGCATTCTCTGGAGATGGCTGTGTGTGGGAGCTGGGAAGGTAGGCACGCTCATTTGACACCTACTGAACGCGAGGCACCAGCAAAGAGCTTACATCCATTCTCTCTTTGGTTTCTCACCGGAGTTGGGCACAGATACTCATCGTGTCCCCATTTTCCGGGTGGAGAAGCTTGGGCAGAGAGGTGCAGAGCCAGGAGAGGCAAGGCCAGCTCTCAGGCCGGGTTAATGCGACTCCGGAGGCTGTTTTAACTCCCGTTCTGCCAGAGGCGAGAAGGCACCCGGGAGAGGGCCCTGCGGGAAGCGGGTCGCCAGGAGGGGGCACTCATTCCCAGCCGCAGGAGGTCCAAGTTCGAATCCTGGGTGTGAGGTGGTTTCTGACTCGTGCTGTGGGACCCGGGCCAGTCTCATCCTCTCTGAGCCTCGGCTTCCCTCCTCTGCGGAGCCGCGTCGGTCAACACAGGTTCTCGCTGGCCCGCTCCACAGCCCGGCATGCAGGTTCGCGAGCCACCGCGCTCGCGCTGTGCGACCTGGTTCC
>NW_007258926.1:312050-312542 GCF_000164805.1 Carlito syrichta | reverse complement strand
GCCGGGCTGACCCGGGCACCTGGCCTGGGGGGCGCTCACATGGCCACGGGAGGCCCCCACGTGCGGCGCCCCGCGGGGACAGAGGTTCGCGTTCAGAGCGGGTGGAGACGACCAGGTGGCCGCGGAGCCCGGCCGGGTCCAGATGTGCCGGCCTGCCGGAGGGCACGTGTGCGCCTGGGCTCGTGCCGTCCCCCGGCCTCTTTCGCGGAGCCGGCCGCGACCCCCGTCCTCCGGCCCCGTGCCCGCCGTGCCCTCCCTCTCCCCTTCCTCCGCCGCGGCTGTGTTGCAGAGCGGGGCTGTCGGAGACGGTGGATGCCGTGGGGGAAGCGAAATGGGGGAGGGGCTGCGATTGGCAGAGGCCAGTCGCTGGGAGGGGGCGGGGAGGGGCCTGGAGAACAAGCCCCGAGCTTGGAGGGCAGCGCTGGTGGGGAGGGCTTTCCCGGGCCCCCGCCCGCCGGGACGTGCAAGTGGCAGAGGGGGAAGGGGCTGCCG
>NW_007258926.1:279782-311303 GCF_000164805.1 Carlito syrichta | reverse complement strand
GTGCGTTCCCAGCAGCTTCGGGGAAGCTGGCCGGCACGTGGGGCAGGCGTGAGCGCGGGCGCCGCTGCGGTGGCAGAGGTGGGCCAGGGCTTGGGTCCTTGGGGAGCAGGAGCAGCAGCTCAGCTTTCACAAGTGTGCCCAGACTGGCGTCCATGGCACCTCCTTGTTCACTGTCAGGGCCAGGCCGGGCCTGTGTGGGGGCCGGCTTGTGCGATGGCCCATGGGGTCCCCTGCTCCAGGAGCCCCTGCTTTGTGGGGGCAAGTGGCCCGTGCTGGGCACCGGAGACACTGAGCAGGGTCCACACGGAAGAGAAGGCGCGAGGAGACAGGCCTGATGGCTGAGTTGCGTGGAACAGGTGCCTCCGGCCGGTGCCAGCCCTGAGGTGAGGCAGCAGGTCTGAGGACTGCGCCTGGTGAGAGGCCTTTGAAGAAAGATAGGAAGCACTTGGGGAGCGAGGTGGAATGTGTACTTTGGAGCCCTCGGGAGACTTGGCGATGTATTGAATGCACAGGCGCCCACTGACATCTCATGAGTCCTCCTGTGGTGTGTGAGCCTCGGCTTTGTAAGTGCCAGTAGTTCCACATGATAGGGAGGCTCTGAGGAGGAGTGTCCTGGGCACTCTGTGACAGAGGGGTGGTGTCCTGGGCACTCTGTGTGGTCTCTACCCTCTTGTAGTCTGGGAGGGTATCCATGCATTTAAAAATGCGTTGGCAAATGGCATTTTCTAACTCCAGGGCATTTAAACACTCGATTTAAGTATTCTGAGATGTGAGTTAACAAATCTTGAATGCAGATTTTTTTTCCCCTGAAAGCTCATAGTGGTACTCAGTCAACAACACGGCTCCCGGCGTCAAGCCCAGCCTCCCCGTTCCCCAACTGGCTACTCTCTAGCCGCGTCTTTACCCCATCCCTTCCCTCTTTGGCTCGGTCTGTGGCTGGCTTCAGCTCCTGGAATAGGCCACATTCCCTCCAGCCCCGGGGGCTTTGCACACACTGGTTCCACTGCCTGAGCCTCTCGAGCCCCCGCCCCCATCTCCCTGCTCGGCTGCTGCTCTTTGCCCAGGCTTGAGCATCACTTCCAGGAGAAAGCCTTCCCTGACACCCAGGCCAAGTCGTGTCCCTGTCACCATCCTCCTAGCTCCACGGGTCTTTACTTCACTGCCTGGTACCTGTCCTCACTGGGTGTCTCTGGGTGTGGTTGGTGTGGGGTGGGGTGGGGTCTTGCCTGCCACTTGGTGCCCTTCGGCTGGTGCTGAGAACAGGTCTTGGTTCCCCATGGGCTCTCAGGTCATTTTTATTTTTATTTTTTATGTTTGACAATCTGGGCCATTCTGAATGGAGAACTAGGTGGGGGGGGGATGGTGAGATTTGGCCAGGCCATCACCGACATGACTATCCCTGGGGGTTTCCTGGCTTCCAACCGGGTCAAACCCACAGGCATTTGGCCAGGACCTGCTGGTGCGAGAGGCCTGTAACCTCCGAAATCCTGGCATGTCTGTGGGACCCCAGGGGTGCTCCAAGAGGACACGGGGCCACGCGTGGCAGGCCCTGTGTTTTTAGGAGTGCTTGTGCCCTCCTTATGGGCATTTCTTCCTGCGTTGGTCTGTTTGCCACCTTTCTACATGATCATCCCTCCTGTCACCGACTGGGTCACCGGCTCACTTACCCTTTCGTTTCCTAGTCCTTCTTTGGGCCACCAGTGTTCCCACTCGGCGCCTAGCCCTGTGATGGGCTTAGGGACACAGAGTCATCCCTGTGAGGGCCCTGCTCTGTCAGCAATAAGCCTCCTGCTGGCCTTCCTCGTGTCAGGGGCTGGTGCCATCCAGGGACAGGAACGCTTCTGGAGGACAAGCACTCGATCTGTGCTTTGGAGGATCTGGGGAGATGGGGAATTTGGAGGACACTGCTGGCCCCGAGGACCACTTGGACCAGGGCAGGAAGGCAGCAAAGTGCTAGGTGGGCCTGGGGATAGGGGTTATGTGCCCTTCTGAGAGGAGGTGACCCTCCTGAGTGGTCGAGAGGCAGCATGCAGTCATGGTTGAGTGTCTACTCTGTGCCAGGAGCCTTGTTGTTGACATGCTCTGTGTCCTGGGATGAGGTGTGTCCCTCTGTGGGCTCCCTTGAGAGGGCACTTGGACATGGTACTCTCCAAGGGAGCTCTGCCCCCCACCCCTACTGTCTAGAGTCTGCAGTCCTGAGAGCCAGGGCAAGAGACCTCAAGCCCCTGCTTTTTTGGGCATCTGAGGCACTGTGGCAGGATGGGGCTTGATTTGTTTTGGTGGCTTTGGAGGGCAGCACATGTGACCACAGGGCTGGGGCCAACAGGGGGCTGATGAGCCTCAGCAGTTTCTTCTGACAGGTGACCCTGGTGGCTGAGGGACTGGCTGGGTGAGTGGAGAGTACCTCTTTGTGCAGACTGTCACTAGACACCCTCCGGGAAAGGCTGTCTGTCACCAAAGAGGGGCAAGCCCACTTTCTGCTTCATGACTGTTGGGGGGAGACTCACATGACTAGACATTTTTTGCTGTGGCCTATAGGGCAGAGTGGCCCCTTTCTTGCCACCCCCCTCCCCGCAGTGTCTCCTGGCGACTGCCCCAGGCAAGACTGAGCTTTTAGAGTGTGAGCAGCACTCCACAGTTTGCAGAGCCCATTGACTTCCCCATCTTCTAGCCACACCCAGAGTTAGGGATGGAAAAGTGTATTGTCTCCTTGGACAGATGAGGAAACTGAGGCTCAGAGGGTGCGGGGTGGACTCACAGCCCAGGGGCCCTGCCGCTGGGTCCTGGGGGGCAGGGTGCAGGGCCTCTTGCCAGCTGGTGGCACATCACTTCCTGAGCCCAGGAGCGGGCCCAGAGCCTTCTGTGCTGGGTTTCGCAACGCCGCCTCCTCCCCACCGAGCTGTCTGACGTGGCCTTTTCAAAAACCCAAAATGAATGGAAGCACATTTGTTTGGAGAATTTGCTACACCCCTCACCAGGGCTGGTTGCAAAACCAGGCTTGGGGATCCCTGCTGATGTTGTTGTTGATGATGATGATGGTAACAGTATCACTGACCAACATTTCTTTAGTTCATTCATTCAACAAAGCCCTATGGACCATCTGTGTGCAGCTGCAGTGCTGGCCTCTGCCAGTGGGCACCCCAGAGCACCTCACGTCTGGACTCTCAGTCCCTGTCATACCTGTTGTTGTCATCTCCTCCTCTTATGGACAAGAAAACTAGGGTACAGAGAGCTGTAGTGAGGTGCCCAAGGCTACACAGCCTGGGGAGCAGCGGTAGCAGTACTTGGGTCCAAGTCAACTGGAGTTTAGAGTCTGGCCTTTGCCCCCTGTTCTGGGGACTCTGAAGGTCCCGTCTGTTCCACGGCAAGTGACAAGTGGGCGTAGGAGGTGGACATCAGGCCCAGAGGAGTCAGATGGCACAGACCCAGCACCTGCCCTGGGGGAGCTTGGACGTACACGCTGCGGGGGGGCTGGGCCGGGCCTGGTCTGGAGAGCAGCCTCGGGGCCACACTTCCTCGACCCATCTGAATGGTGAGGCTCAGGGCACCGGGCCTGGTGTAAGAGGAGAGTGGTGTGCTCCCTGCACACAGTTCTGGTGAGCTGGCTCACCTCTTAGGCTCCTGGGGACATGGCAGGGCACATGGGGATAACAAGTGGCCAGACTTGTTGGGCAGCCCATCGGTGAGGGAGAGCAAGGGGCTTGGTTCCTGGAACTATGGAAGGGCAGTCATCCCCCCCACACGTGCCGAAGCCCCCGGGGCATAGTCACAGGGCGCCAGGACCCTTGAGAAGACAGCAGACAAGCTGGGTGCTTGCATTCCTTTTCCAGGTGGAGAGGGAGTCTGCTTCACAATGGCTCAAGGGCCACTGTACATGCAGATGACCATCTGCAGAAAGCATGTGACGTGGGCAGCTCCTGTCTTTGACGATGTAGAAGTGAGGCAGGCATCCTGTAATTAAATGGAATGCAAGGCTCATTGAGGCGCTTATGGATCATCTGCTGTGTACCTAGCACTGTGCTGGGCCTCACTTCTGGGACCAGAACCACCTGGAGAGGTGTTGTGATAGGGTGAGGGCACTTGGGCTCTGTGCACCTAGGTGCTGGGCTGGAAGTGAGCACTCGGCCTCTGGGCTCAAGTATCATTCTTTCTGCAGTGACGGATAAGCCTGCAGTGACAGACAGGTGGGACCAGGAGGCTGTTTTCTGCCCCTGTCAGGAGATGTGTGCTGGATCTCTGGGGGCTGTAGGAAGAGTAGTGAACAGGCTTGCTGCAGTGTGTCCTGGCTGATTGCCTGCACCTCTCTGGAACTGGCCTGGAAAGCAGCCTTGGGACATCCCTGGACTCAGTGTCCTCTCTGCTGTCATTGGCTGTAACTTCCGGGCCTGCCCGAAGCCCCGCTGAGCTGTGAGGCTCTGTCTCCGGCAAGGTGTGGAGGGGATCCCTGCCTCGGCGGCTCCTCACCGCCCCCATCTGTTCTGTGGGAGTGTCTGGGGCTTTGGCCTCTGAGACCTCCAGGGTGACCTGGGCTGGGCTTCCCTCTGGAGGTATCAAGGGAGCCCCTGACAACCTCACCCTGACCCGCTGTCTGGCTTCCCCACACCCTCCTGTCCCCAGCCCCTGCCAGGCAAGTGAACCTTTCTTGCCATTCACTGCAGGCTGGCTACGTGCGGTGACGCAGCCCGAGGGCGCTGAGTACAGCGTGGACGGGGATCCAGGTTTGCTAAAGATGGTAGGGGAAAGGGCAAAGTTCCTCACGCCGCCCCCAGCTGTTGGCCTGCCTGCCTCCCCTCCCACAGCCACTGCTGAGCTCTGCCACTTGTCGGCTCTGCCAGGTCCACTGGGAGTGGGAGGCTTGGGCTGGAGGCTCTGCTGGGCCCAAGTTCGAGTCTCCGTGTGCCAGAGCCTTGCTGTGTGACCCCGGTACACTTGCCTGACCTTTCTAAAGCATGTATGGTGAGAAGCTGGGCTCCTGGCAGCTTGGCATGAATAGCTCTGGGGTCACCCGCAGCTGGGAGGAGCACCTGGAGGGATCCAGCCTGCTGCTGGGGGCAGGGCTGCAGTCCTGAGACACTGGGTTGGAGATAACTTGGGGACTCTGCCCCTGTGTTTCTCACACATGCACCCTCGGCTGAGGCAGGTGCTGTGATCAGCCCTGTTTTATGTCTGAGGAAACTGAGGCTGCACAGCTGATAGGTGGCAGAGCTAGGATGACCCAGGGGTGTGTGACCAAGGCATCAGGTGAGGTGGGCCCTGGGCAGGAGGCCGGCTGGGCAGCTGTGTCCTCCCTGCTCCCTCTCTGGGCCGCAGTGTCTGGGTCTTCACCGTGGGAGTGGGAGACGGTGTTGCGGCTGCCCTGCCCATCTCTGCCCCCACCCCCCGGCACAATGAGACTCCCCTGTGCCTCCTCGCCTGACCTCCAGCTTACGTCCTCACAGCCAAGGTGTGGCGGCAGGTAAGCTGTCAGCCTCTGGTACGTCCTCAGAGACTGCCACCTCTGGGTGTGGGGCGTCCTGGAGCCCTGAGAGCCTTCGAGGCCTTCCAGGTGTGGCACGAGTGGGTGGGCTGGCTCTGGCAGCCGGGGATCTCGGCCCACCATGGGCCAGGCCCACCTTGGCCTCTCTTTGTTGCTGACCTCAGTCTGGTTCACTGGGGACTTGGGAGAGTAGTGTGGACAGGAGGCAGGGCTGCCCTCTGGATGCTTCCAGCCCCTGTGTGCATGTATGTGCGTGTGCATGTGTGGCGTGTGTGGTATGTTTTTGTGGGTGGATGTGTGTGGGGTGTTATCTAGGGGGCATTAGGGGTGTGGTGTGCATGTGGTATATGTGTGTGGTATGTACATACATGTGCATGTGTGTGTTGTATTATTTGTATGTGTGTAAGTGGTATGTGCATGGTGTGTGAGGGGAATGTGTGGTGTGTGTGTGTGTGGTATGTGTTGTATATGTGTGTGCATGTGTGTGTGTGTGTGTGTGGTATATATGTGTATGGTGTGTGTGTGGCGTGTGACAGGTATGGGAGGATGGATGTGGTGTGTGTATGTGCGGGGTGTATATGAGAGATGATGTGAGCAGAGTTTGTGGGGTGTGTGTGAGAGGGCATGTGTGCTGTGAGGGGGGTATGTCTATACGTGTAGCATGGTGTATGTGTGTATGTGTGGCATGTGTGATATGTATGTGTGTGGGAGGTATGGTGTGGTGTGTGTTTGTGTGTTGTGTGTGAGAGAAGTGGGGGATGCAGAGGGCCCTGTGTGGTGTGTGTATGCATTGAGGGAACATGTGATGTTGTCCCTCTCAGGCCAGGCTTTTTCTACGCTGGGGCAGACGGTATAGACAGGGCCACCCTCTGAATGTCCCCACCTCCTGCTCTGAATCCACATGCTTTCTCAACACACACGCTGAGCATCCGCTATGCCCCCGGCAGGTGCTGGGTGAAGGTCAGTGAGCGAGCTCCTGGGTGCCTTGTAAGCCCATGACCCTTTTGAGGGCCTGCCATCCTTACATAGCCTCCCAGGCAAGTGGAAACGCACATCAGTGACAGGCACTGCAGCCGCAAGAGCTGAGAGAAGACCTGGGGGTCAGGGAGGGCTGCCCTCAGGAGGTGACACTGGACCCGAGGCCTGAGGGTAAGAAGCAGCTGTCAGGTGGAACAGCCGGTGCAAAGGCCCTGTGATGGGGCAGCACGGGGAGCAGAAGGCCCAGAACCTGGGGAGAGCAACACGGAGTTTGGTGAGGAGCCATCCGGGCCAGGCCATGTGGGCCTGGTCGCCCCAGGGTGGACTGCTGACATATAAGGAAACTGAGTCTCAGGGAGGTGAAGCAGCCTGCCTAGGTGGGACTGGAGACTTCGCCAGAAGTGGGTTGGCTCCCTGAGGGGCCCTGGAGGGTCTTCCCTGGCTGTAGCTAGCACAGCGCTTGGCTACCACCAAGACCACTCAGGACATCCGAGCAACTTTCCTGAGGTCCTGTGGCAAGTTAGAGCAGAGCTGAGCCTCCCATTGCTGGCTTCTCAGCCTCTGCATGGTTGATTCCCCCTGAAAGAAACTAGGGATCCACAGAATGCTCCAGAGCAGGGCAAACCCAGAGTGCTCTCCTGGCCAGCCACTCCCCAGACCTTCCAGGCACTGGCGTGGGGTGTTGGCTGCCTGCCCATCTGCCATGGCTAAGGCCCGAAGGACTGACCTCTGCTGACCCAGTACATGGCCTCTCTCTGCTGTTGCCAGCTGGGCAGGGGCAGAGACAGTGGGCAGCCTGGGAGGGGACAGTATGGACAGAGGTCACCTGTGGCCCACCAGCCCAGAGGCTTCCAGGAACCATTTGCATGACTGGGCTTGATAATGGCAGGGCTGCTCCTAGAGGCCACCTTGGAGGCAGCCTCACTTAGGAGGCCTAGGGGTGCCTGGGGGATCAGCAACCACACAGAAGCTGGGCTCCTTCCCCACTCAGGCCTTTTCTCCAGCATCTTTTGGCTCCAGCCTTCATGGCCTCTGGCCAAGGTGACCGTCTCAGCCTCCTACCTGATCTGCTGACATGTCCTCCACACACAGGCAGTGACTGGGCCAGAGCCCTGCATGAGGCCATCATGGCCCATCCCCTACCTCTGTGCCCCCCTCTGCAGCCCCTTCCTGTGGCTCTCCCATCACGCCCCACCCTCAGCTCACTGAGTGACAGGATGCCCAGAGCACCCATCTTATGTCTTCTGCTGCCTTTACCTTCACTTCCCCATCTGCCCGAAAAGCTCTGCCCTGGCGCCGTGGCCAGGCAACACCCATGTCATCTTTATGGCTCAGCTCAGGCCTTCCCTTTCTGGGAAATCTGCCCCCTACCCCCACATGGGTCACCCCATCATCCCCTGATGGACTGGACCGGGAAGGTCTCTCAGCAGGTGGAGGCTCCTCCAGGGCAGGACCAGTGTGATGCCTGCGGGCCCCGCCTGGGGCCTGGCACACAGCAGGCGCATAGCTCGTGAGTGTTGCCTAGGCCTGGGGGTCTGGGCGAGGCATTGCGGCAGGCGGCAGGCAGTTAGGCAGCAGCCAGGTTGCCAACCTGTGCCCTTCCACATTGTTTTTCAGCCTCCCTCCCGCTGTGGGGCCAGGTCACTAGGCGGGTGCCTCAGCCCATAGCCCAGGCCATCACATTCCATTGCAGCCCCCCACCTCAACCTTTTCTCTGGAGGCTGCTTCCTCACCTGGACCTGGCAGTGGGAAGTTTGCTGGCAGGTTGCCCTATTTAATGTGCAGACCCCAGGGCTGTTTTCCAACCTGGAAGAAGCTCAGCTGTTTGAAAATCCATCTCCAGGAATGAAATCAGTTTTGCAGTCTTTAAGTCCCTGAAATCATGGGATCTATTTATTACTGCAGCCTTGTCCACATTAACTAATACAAGTATATGCTAAGTGCCAGAGATTATTCTGAATGCTGAGTCTAATAACATTCACCTCCAAGTGCTATTGTAAAAATTTTCTTTCTTTTTTACAGTCAGGGTCTCATTCTGTTGTCCAAGCTGGATGCAGTGGCATGATCATAGCTCACTGCAGCCTCTTTTTCCTGGACTCAGGTGATCTTCCCGCTTCAGCCTTCCAAGTAGCCAGAACCACAAGCATGTGCTTCCACACCTGGCTAATTTTTTATTTATTGTAGAGACGAGGTCTTGTCAAGTTGCCCGGGCTGGTCTTGAACCCACGAGCTCAGGCAATCCACTCACCTCGGCCTCCCAAAGTGCTGGAATTATAGACTGAGCCACCGAGCCCGGCCAGTGTTTTTTTTCAATCTTTTTTAGAGATGGTGACGGGGGAGGGGGTGTCTCATTGGGTTGTCCAGATTGATCTAGAACTCCAGGGCTCAAGCAATCCTCCTGCCTCAGCGTCCCGAGTGGCTGGGATTACAGGCATGTGCCACCATGGCCGGCTTTAGAGTGAGAATGTTGCAGACACTGAGAGGTGGGCGCCTCTTTCTGGGGCCACACACAGTAGTCTCTGTGGATCACATCTGCTCCTGAATCTGATGCAGTTGACTGAGGTTGTTAGGGCTACTCCTCTGGAAAGAGGAAGAAGAAGAAGATGTATGCATACTGACCTGGGCCCATCACAGGCCCTGGGGCCAGCTCCGGCCCTTACTTCCCTTCCTTTGTTCTATATCAAGGCACAGCCTGGGTGTTCTTATCTGTGACTGTGTGACAGACTGCCCCGCCAGTTGGTGGCTTCCAACAGTAACAAACATTTATTCCAGTAGATGAATCAGTGTAGACTCAGCAGGTAGGTGATACCAGCTGATTCTGGGTGACATAACTGTCTCTCCAACATGCCCAGTGACCCTGGACAGGAGGGACCACTATTCTCCCAGGAGGGGGCAAGGCACAGAGGAAGAATGACACTCCTAAGGTCATCCAGCCAGCAGCTGGCAGAGTGGAGATCTGAACCCCAACCATCTGTCCCAGGACCCAGGCTTTGCACCACACGCTCCTGCCTCGAGGGTGAGAGGGGCCCAGGGCAAGGGGCTCCAGCTGGGTGTTTCATAAGACAGTTTTAAATGAGGTGTTACTGCAGTGAGTATTTATGACTAGCTGTTTTAATGAACAAGGGTTTTTTCTGATTTTTTTTCATTAAAAGAGCAACACTGAGTGGAAAGATGTCTGGGTGTCCAAGGGCCTGGGGAGATTTTGAGACCTGGCCAAAATTTGAATCCTGGCTCTGCTCACCAGCAGCGTGACCTCAAGCAGGTCACAGAAACCTGCTCAGCCTCAGTTTTCCCATCCCCTGAGGGATACGCGTGTCATGGTCTGCCTCGGAGCTTGCTTCCACTCCAGAGTGACGTGAGGTCCTGCATGTGGAGCGCCCAGGACAGGGCCAGTACGGAGGAGCCCTGGAGAGGAGGTGCAGACACCGCATTGCTCTCCCGTGACCCCCACTGCAGCCCCAGCGCTACCCACAGCTAGTCCAGATCCGCTCAGAGAAGGAAGGCCAGCCTGTGCAGAGCACGGCACACAGCGCGAGTGCTTATCTCCATCTTGCAGGGGGAAACTGAGGCCAGAGGTGACCCCTGAGGGCCTGGGGGGGAGGTGGGACTGTCCCACAGGCCTCTTGACTTGCGCCACTTGGAGAATCCCCGGGAGGATTCAAGGCATTGAAGAGAATTCCAGGAACCTTCAATTGCCCAGGAGGCCGAGGAGCCAGGGTGCTTGGGCCCCTTTCCCGCTGTCCCCAGGCCTGTGAGACCCTGTTGGAGTCGCCACCTCCCTCTCTGTGCCTCTGTTGCAGCAAGGCAGTGGGGAGAGTCTGGACCCTGGACTGCCTGGGTCCCAGGAGTCCTCCCCCAGGCCCTCTCTGTGCCCCTCCCCCAGGTCCTCCTCTGTGTCCCTCCGCTAACTCCCTCCCTTGCTTCCCTCTTCCCCAGGCCCCCCTCGTGTCCCTCCCCAAGATCCTCCTCTGTGTCCCCTGTCTCAAGCTCCTCCTTCATGTCCCCACCCCCAAGACCCCTTGTATACCCCTCTCCGAGGTTGTCTTCTGTGCCCCCCCGTCCCCTTCTGTGCCCTCCCCGCCCCAGGTCCCCCTCTGTGTCCCCGCACCCAGGTCCCCTCTGTTTCTCCCCCAGGTCCCTCTGTGTCCCTCCCCCAGGTCCCCCGGTGTCCCCTCCCCCAGGTCCTCCTCTGTCCCTCCCCCAGGCCCTTCTGTGTCCCTTTCCCCAGGCCTCCCCGGGTGTCCCCTCCCCCAGGCCTCTGCGTCCTCCCTTCTCTGCTGTCCTGGTTTGTACATGGCCCACATTCAAGGCAACAGCTTTTGGGTGGGAGGTCAGGCAGTGGGAACCCTGTGTGGAGGGGCCCTGCCAGTCCCACCTGACCACCTCTTCCCTAATGAACCCCTCAGCTGGGCAGGGCTGTGGGGCTGTGGGGCTGCTGCGGTGCTCCAGTTCTCCCAGTGCTGCCGGCCTGATTGCGCCCCCCACTCCTTCCCTGCACCCTGCGCTGGGGAGCAGATATATTTAGACAAAATGCTCCATTCTGTGCAGATTCTGCGTCGACTGTGCTTGTCAGGGCTGGGGGAGGCAGAGCGTGAGAGCAGCCGCACCTGGTACCTGGAGTCTGGCCGCCCTGAGCACTCTGCCAGCTGCCTGCACTCTCCGGCTGCTGGCTAGGTAAGGGGACACTTCTCAGAAGGGGGCCTGGCCCTCTGCCACTGTGGACAGATCTTCCTCTACACTCTCCCTGTCCCCTAAGGCCACCTCTCTCTGACCCTTCACCTCCAAGTCATGGCCAAATTCAGCCATTTGCTCCCTACCTGCACACTTTCTCTGGGCCTGTGGGCCTCCTCTGCCTCTCCCTAAGACCACAGCATGTTCTTCCTGGCATAGTCAGTCAGCAAGTGAGGATTGTGCCCCTACGGGCCAGGTCCTTGCTGGATGTTGGACATGGAGATGAGGACCCTCAGGCAGCCACATTCAGCCCAGGAGAGGGACCCTAACCCACTGAAACAACAGCAGGGCATTGTTTGTGACAGCAGGAAGCCTAGGACAAGGGGCACCCAGGCTGGAGTGACGGCCAGGTAAGCTTTCTTGAGGAAGGGTGTCATCCAAGCAGAGACCTGCAGGTCAAGTGTGGCAAGTTGGCACCTGGAGACAGCAGGCATCACTGGCCCTGGCCTACGGAAGGCCTGGCCGTCCGTGGGCTGGAGAGCAGGAAGATGGGCACTTCCGGGTGCCAGGCTGAGGGCCTTGGCCTCCTTGGGCAATGGAGAGCTCTGGGGGAGGGGGTTCCCAGAAGGGGCGTGGTCCGGGGTGAGCACTGCTGCCCCCAGCCAGCCCCACTCCCAGGCAGCCGTGCTGTGCCCGGCCGGTGGGAATCAGAAATAGCTCACACGTGCTCCGTGCCTGGCAGAGCGGCTCCCCTGCCTGGCGCATCTCATCGGCGCCGAGTCAAGGACAACTCAGTGCAGGGGGCTGGGTGACCTTCTCGCTCCCGTTATTAATACGCCGCCCACTGGGGCTTGAGGCAGAGCCCGGAAAGGCGGAAAGGTGGGTGGGCAGGAGGTGGGGAATGTGGTGGGCGCACAACAGGGCACGATCCAGTGGGTAGACCCCCAGTGTCTAAAGAGGCACAGAAGATCCCCGGAGTCTGTCTCCTCGGTGACCACGTTTTGATGTCAGCCTTCTGGAGGTCTCTCCAAGTTGGTCTGCCCTGGCTGATGGGCTTATCCATTCATTCATTCAACAAATATTTGTTAAAGGCCCACTCCATGCCAGGCCCTGCAGCAGGCAGAGGGGATGTGGCTCTGAGTGACAGGGACACACCCTGGCCCTTAGGGAACTCAAAAACAGGTAAAACAGTGATGAGACCCATGGGAGAGGGTCACAGGACCCATGGCCCAAGCTGGGGTCATGAGGATTCCTGGAGGAGACGCCTGAGCTGAGATCTAGAGAGGAGAAGTTACCCCAGCAGAGAGGAGAGGAAGGAAACACTCTGGGTTGTGAGGGAAGCGGTGATGAGGGTTGGTGAAACGAGTGTTGGGGGAGGAGGGAAGGAAGGCGAGCTCCGGGAGTGGCAGGGCCAGGCAGCCTATGGTCTGGGCTTTGGAATTTACATGAGAGCATGGACTGGGCTTGAGACCTAAACTCAAATCCAGCTCTGCCACTTATTAGCTGGGTGACCTGAGTATGTCGCCTAACCTCTCTGTGCCTCCGTCTCCTCGCCTGTACGGTGGGGTCACCTACTTCCCCAACCTCTAGTGAGGATGAAGTGGTGTCATAAAGTGCTTAGGACAGCACCCGGTGCACAGCAGGGGCTCGCAAGTGGCAGCTCGTGTGATTCTGAAGTCATCTGTAAACGGAGTGCATATGTGTGGATGGCTTGGCAATAGGGTCATGTTTAGTCCTGCTCATCCACAGCTGCTTTCTCCTTGGTGCTGCCATCTTTGAATCTGTGACTACGGAGGATTGCTGTATTTGGAATTTTTGAACTGAGGTACACCGTGTGTCGTAGAATGCCCTCATCTCAAGGATGTAGTATAGCTTACTATATGGGGTGCCAAAAAATGTATGAGGAGCTTTTAACACAGTTGCTAAGTGAAAGAAGCTCATTGGGAAGATTACATACTGTATGACTCCAATGACCTGGTATTCTGAAAAGGCAAAACTACAGATGGTAAGAATATTAGTGGGTGCCATGGGCAGGCAGGAGGTAGGATAAGTGGGTGAAACCTTGAGGATTTATTCTATATGATACGCTTATGGTGAATACTTGTCAAAACCCTTAGAAGGGACAGCACAAAGACTGAGCCCATATATACACAATGGACTCTAGTTAACAATGATGTATCAATATCGGCTCATCAGCTGTAACAAAGTGTAGATGTTAGGGGCAATGAGGGGGCAGCGCAGAAGTATATGGGAACTCCTCGGGTTTTCTATAAACCTGGAATTGCTCTAAAAATAGTCTATTAATAGACTATTTAAAATAGTCTATTAATTTTAAAATGAATAAAATGAAAGTATAAAAATATTAAAAAGACAAAAACAGAGCTCGCCAGAAGTGTTGACTGTTGTGTTGGGTTTATTTCCCATTGGTTGCTTTCCTGGTGGGTCTTTTCTGCAGTGGGGAGGACACTCCAGACACTTTAGTGTCGCCTGTTCCCCTTCTCCCTGCTCATTATCACGGTGGGGCACGTCCCTGTCTTCCTTAAAACACTTCCTAAATGTCATGAGTAGGCTCCCTAAAGGGTCCGACAGCTTAAGTTCTGATGATGGAATAGGAGCTGTTTGGGGAAGAAACTAGAGAGTGGTAGAGTGATGGAATCGCCAAATCTCAGACATGGGCATTACATTCTAGGAGAAATGATTTAGAATCGCATCCTCTTACGTGGTGCTTATGCATCTCAGAAGCTCAGTACAGTTATCTTAAAGTGATAGAATGAAGTATGTTTATATTCTGGAAATAAATGATTGTGGATCTTTGAACAGATGAGTCTTAAAATTTAAGGCTCAAAGAATTTTAGAACCTCTAAAGAGTTTAATCTTTTTCTTCCCAATATAACTTTAATTTATTTGCTTTTGTAAAAAAAAAAAGCTTCTTTTGAGATATAATTTACATGCAATAAATCACACACATTTAAAGTGTTAAATTGACAAAGGAAACTGTCGTCACAATAGAGAATGGCCATGTCCACCCCTCCCAAGGGTTTCCTCGAGGCCTTTTATAATCTTTCTCTTGCTAGTCTCCTTCCCCTTCCTACCCTCCCACCCACACACCCTTGTCCCTCCCCATGCCCTGGCAAAGTCATCCTTTTTTCCTAGAATTCTGTGTAAATGGCTCATGCGGTGTAGACTCTTTTTTGTCTGGCTTCCTTCACTGTGTGTAATTATTTGGAGACTCGTCAGGGTTGCACCACATGGCAGTAGTCCATTATTTCTTGTTGCTGAGTAGTCCTCCATTGTATGGATACCACAGTTGAGTCATTTACTTGTTGATGGACATTTGGCCTTGCTTCTAGCTTGGGGTTACTACAAACAAAGCTTCTGTGCACATTTGTGGACATGTCTTTGTAGGAACACATGTTTTCATTTCTCTTGGGTAAATACCTGGGAGAGGAATGGCTGGATAGTATGGCAGGTACATGTTTAACTTTTTCAGAAACTGCCAAGCTGTTCTCCAAAGTGGCTGTACCGTTTTAATTTCCCATCACCAGTGTAGAAGGGGAACCAAAAAAAACCCCAGAATATATTTATTAAAAACTGTGTATTTATTCTTAAATGTAAACTTCAGTCACCTTCAAAGTACTCTTTGTTTGATACAATACACCTATCGAGATGATTTTCCCTGCCCAAACAGTTTCTGAACTCATCAGTTTTTTTTTTGAGTCAGTCTCACTCTGTCACCCAGGCTGGATTGCAGTGGCACGCTCACGGCCTTCCCAGTGTCAACCTGCTGGGCTAAGGTGATCCTTCCGGCTCAGCCTTCCAAGTAGCCGGAACTACAGACACACGCTACCATGTCCGCCTAATTTTTTTTTTTAAATATATTGTAGAGATGAGGTCTCACCAAGTTGCCCAGATTGGTCTTAAACCCCTGGGCTCAGGCAATCCTCTCACCTCGGCCTCCCAAAGTGCTGGGATTGCAGGCTTGAGCCACCGTGCCCTGCCTGAACTCGTCAAGTTTGATGCCTTTCTTGTTTCACACTGCCCTTTTTGTTTCACCTCTTCCCCATTTTGTTTCATCTCTTCCACATTTTGTTTCACCTCTTCCACGTTGGCAAAACATTTCCCTTTGAGGACTATTTTCATCCAGAGAGACAAAAAAAAAAGTCACTTGGGGTGAGATAGTGTGCATAGGAAGAGTAGGGCATGGGAGTCATGCTGTTTTGGTTAAAAACTGCTGAACACTCAGCACAGTGTGGGCAGGTGCCCTCGTAAATCATCCATCATGAAATGGGCAAATATGTTGAAAGAATCTCCAAAAAAAATTAACGGAAGCTGAATGTTGCCTCTCACAACAATGCAAGCTGGTACATTGGTGCCAGTGGGTTCCTAGAGCACTTACCTAGCAGGGTAAGCCTGTACTACAAAGGACCCATCCTCCAAAAGATAATTCCAGTTTTTTGGGGTCCCCCCTCATGTGAAAGTCTCAGTTCCTCTACATCCTTGCCAACCCTTGACATAGTCCATCTTTCAAATTTTAGGAATTCTAAAAGGAGTGATTAATTTTCAATTATTTAATGACCAGTGATTCTGAGCATTAATTTTCAATTATTTAATGACCAGTGATTCTGAGCATCTTGACATATGTTTATTGGCTATCTGTGTATCTTCTTCTTCTTTTTTTTTTTCCAAACTATTCAACTTATTTTCTTTTGCGTGTGTGTGTATTTTCTTTGGTGAAGTGTCAGATAAAATCTTTTGCCCTTTTAAAATCTGGGTTGTTTAGGCCAGATGTGATGGCTCACTCCTATAATCCCAGCACTTTGGGAGGCAAAGGCAAGAGGATTGCCTGAGCCAAGGGGTTCAAGACCAGCCTAGGCAACTTAATGAGACTCTGTCTCTATAAAATAAAAAATTTAGCTGTGTGTGGTGGCGTGTGCCTGTGATTCTAGCTACTTGGAAGGCTGAGGCGGAAGGATCCCCTGAGGCCAGCAGGTCCAGGCTGCAGTAGCCATGAGAGTGCCACTGCACCACTGCCTGGCTGACAGAATGAGACTGACTCAAAAAAAAAAAAAAGGTTGTTTGTTTCCTTATTGATCTTTGAGGGCTCCTTTCATAGTCTGGATACAAGTCCTATAAATGATATATGATTTGCAAATATTTTCTCTCAGTCTGTGTCTTGTCTGTTTCTTTGAGAGTGTCTTTCAAAGGACAGATATTTTTAATTCGATGAAGACCAATATATCAATTTGTTCTCTTATGCATTGTTTGGTATTGTCATATCTAAGAAATCTTTGCTTAGCCCAAGATTATAAGGGTTTCTCCTGTATTTTCTTCTTGAAGTTGTATGGTTTTAGGTTTCATATGTATAGCTATAGTCCATTTTGTGTTAATTATAGTAGTGTGAGGCCTGGATTAAATGTCATGTTTTACTTACAAAGATCCATTTATCCCTGTATCATTTGTTGAAAAAGTTCTCCTGGCTCTACTGCATTGTCTTTGCTTCTTTGTCAAAAATCAGTTATCCATGTGAGTCTATTTCTAAACTCTCTCTTCCATTAATCTGTGTGTCTATTTTTAAAACAGTCTGAGGGGAGACCCAGAAAAACTGGAATTATCTTTGGGAGGGCGGGCCCCTTGTAGTACAGGCTTCCTCTCCTAGGGAAGTGTTCTAGGAACCCGTTGTCATTAATGTACCAGCTAGATTTGTTGTGAGGTTGCATGCAGCTTCAGTGAATTTTTTTGGAGATTCTTTAAGCTCATTTGCCCATTTCATGATGGGTGATTTATGAGTGCACCTGCCCCCACCATGCTGAGTGTTCAACAGTTTTACCAAAAACGGCATGACCCTTGTGCCCCACCCTCCCTATTCACTCTATCTCACCCCCAAGTCCTCAAAGGGAAACGTTTTACCGATGTGGAAGAGGTGAAACAAAAAACAGCAGAAGCACTAAAAGGCATAAAATGGGCAAATTCAAAAATGTTTTGAGCAATGGAAAAAGCGTCTCAGTACATGTACGGCACCAAACGGAGAGTACTTTGAAGGTGACTGAAGTTTAAACATGGAAGAATAAATACACAATTGTTCATAAATTCCAGGGTTTTTGGGTGCCCCCCCCCCACCTTGTATTACGCTGTTTTGAAATCAGGCCCTCCAACTTTCCTCTTCTTTTCCAAAGATGATTTGGCTATTTGATGTCCTTTACCTTCCCATATGAATTTTAGAATTGGTTTGTCGATTTCTACAAAAATGTCTATTCTGATTTTGATTGGAATTGATGTGTATACATAGATCACTTTGAGGATGAGCATCTTAATAATACTGAATCTTCTAACCCATGAACAAGGTATCTCTCTCAATTAATTTAGGTGTTTTTTAAAACTCATCTTGGCAATATATTTTAGCTTTCCATATCATAGCCTTTTTTCATATTCCTAAATGTTTCATATTTGTGATGCCATTATAAGTGGTATTTTAAATTTTTTTCATTTCTGATTGTTTATATCTGGTATACATAAATAAAATTGATTTTTGTATAATTGATCTTGTTTCCTACAACCTTGATAAGCTTGCTTATTTTGGTAGCTTTGTGTGTGTAGATTCCATTGAATTTTCTGTACGGACAAGCCTGTCATTTGCAAATAAAAATAGTGATTTTTTTTTTTTTAAGTCATACCTGCATGTCTTTTATGCCACTTTCTGATTGTTTATATCTGAAACAATCTAGCTACTGGCTAGAACTTCCAGTGTTGAGTGGAAGTGGTGAGAGTGGGCATCCTTGTCTTATTCCTGATCTCAGAGAGAAAGTTGCTGTCTTTCACTGTTGAGTATGAGGTTAGCTTCGGGGCTTTGCAGATGCCATTATTAGGTTGAGGAATTTCCCTTCTATTCTTGGTTTGCTGAGAATTTTTAAAATCAAGAATGGATGTTGGACTTTGTTGAATGTTTTTTCTGTGTCTTTTGAGATGATTATACGGTTTTTCTCTTTTAGTCAATACAATAAATTATATTGATTGCTTTTTGAATGTTAAACTAAATCTGCTTCCTAGGATTAGCCCCATTTGGCCATGATGCATTTGTAAAAGCATACTGTTGAACGAGTGCTAGAATTTTTGCGTCTGTGTTCATTAGGGATATTGGTCTGCAGTTTTCACTTATTGTATTATCTTTGTCTGGTTTTGGTGTTGGGGCCCCATAAAATAAGATAGGAAGTATTTCTTTCTCTCCGATCTTTTTACAAGAATTTGTGTAGAATTGACATTACTTCTTTCAAATGTTTGATGGAATCACCAGTGAAGTCATCCAGGCCATGGATTTTCTTTGTGGGAAAGCTCTTATCTACAAATTTAATTTCTGTAATAAATATAGAACTGTTAAGGTTATTTATACTTTTCTGCATGAGCTTTGTTAGTTTGTATCTTTCAAGGAATTTATCCAACCCACTTAAGTTGTCAAATTTATTGACATGAGTTGTTTATAATGTTTATTTTTTACCACTTTTTAAAAAACAATAGCTTTATGGAGAGATAATTTGCATACCATACAGTTAGTTCACCTATTAAGATGTACAAATCAATGGTTCTTAATACCGTTGTACACAGAATTGTACAACTATCATCACATCAACTTTAGAACATTTTTACTACCCCTAAAAGCAACCTTGTGCCTATTAGCCACTTCCCTTTGGCTCCTCAACCTCCCCAGCCCTGGACAACCACTACAGTGATCTACTTTGTCTCTATAGATTTGCTCAATCTGGACATTTCATATAAATGGACTCATGCAGTATATGGGCTTCTGTGGCTGGTTGTGTGTGTGTGTGTGTGTGTGTGTGTGTGTGTGTAGCACAATGTTTCAAGGTTCATACAAGGTGCAGCTTATAACCTTCATTTTTTTAATTGCCCAATGGTATTCCATTATGTGAAAGACCCAACAGCTAACAACATGCATTTTATCTATCCATTCATCCATTTATGGGCATTTGGAGTGTATTCATTTTTTTGTTTATTACAAATAACGCTGCTGTGAACATTGTGCACAAGGTTTTGTGTGGATGTGTTTTTCTTGGGTATGTACTAGGAGTGGAATCGCTGGTTCACATTGTATATGTTTAATACTTTGAGCAACTGCCAAGCTGATTTTCAGAGCAGCTGTACCATTTTACATTCCCACAGCAGTGGATGAGGATTCCAGTTTTTCCAGCTCCTCATCCACATTTGTTATTGTCTGCCTTTTTAATTATAGCCATCCTGGTGGGTGTGAAGAGCACATTTGGTTTTGATTTGCATTACTCTGATGGCTGAAGATGTGGAGGATCTTTTCATATGGTTATTGACCATTTGTATGGTCCATTCAATGCTCCGTTTTTATATTGGGCTATTTGTCTTTTTTATTATTGAGTTATGTCCCAGTCCATTTGGGCCTCTATAGAAAAATATCTTAGACTGGATAATTTATAAACAGCAATAAATTATTGCTGACAGTTCTGGTATCTGGGAAGTCCAAGATCAGGGTACTAGCAGATTCCATATCTGGTGAGGGCATGGACTCTGCTCCAAAAATGGTACCTTCTTGTTATGTCCCACATGGTGAAAGGGAAAACAGGTTCCCTCAAGCCTTTTGTATAAAATGCTAATTTCATTCATGAGGAAGAAGCCCTCATGATCTAATGGCCTCCCAAAGGCCCTACATCTTGATACTGTCACCCTGGAGGTTAGCTTTCAACGTATGAGTTTTGAGAGGCACACAAACATTTAGTCCATAGTTAGTTGTATATTTTGGACACATGTCCCTTGTGTCCAAATGATTTTCAAATACTTATTCCGTGGATTATCTCTTCATTTTCTTAATAGTGTCTTTTTGGGGGGGGGGTCAGAGTCTCACTCTGTCACCAAGCTGGAGTGCAGTGGCATGATCTCGGCTACTGCAGCCTCAACCTACTAGGCTCAGGTGACCCTTCCACCTCAGCTTTCCAGGTCTCTGGAACTACACGTGTGCACCATCATGCCCTGCTACTTTTAAAAAAAATTTTATTGTAGAGACAAGGTCTCACCATGTTGCCTAGGTGATCTCGAATTCCTGGGCTCGGGCAATCCTCTTGCCTCAGCCTCCCAATGTGCTGGGATTACAGGTGTGAGCCACCGCACCCGACCAATAGTGTTTTTCATAGCATACAAGTTTTTTATTTTTTGAGTTGGAATCTCACTCTGTCGCCCAGACTGGAGTGCAGTGGCACACTCCCAGCCACCGCAACCTCGACCTCCTGGGCTCCGGCGATCCTTCCGCCTCAGCCTTCCAGGTAGCTGGAACTACAGGCATGCTAGTTTTTGATTTATTGTAGAGATGAGGTCTTGCCAAGTTGCCCGCGGGCTCAGGTGATTCACTCACTTCAGCCTCCCAAAGTGCGGGATTACAGGCTGAGCCACCGAGCCCAGCTAGCATACAAGATTTAAATGTTTTTGGACTCCAATTTATCTATTTTTTTCTTTTGGTGTATATTCTTTGGGTGTCCTATCTGAGAAACAGTTGCCTAATTTGAGATCATGAATATTTATGCCTATGTTTTCTTCTGAGAGCTTTATAGTTTTAGCTCTTACATTTAGGTCTTTGATCCATTTTAAGTTAATTTTTTATACATAATGTGAGGTCGGGGTCCAATTAAATTATTTTGCATGTGAATAATAAGTTGAACCAGCACCTTTTATTGCAAAGACTGTTCTTTTCCCATTGAGTGGTCTTGGTATCTTTTTTGAAAATCAGTTGACCCTAAATGTGAGGTTTGTTGCTGCTTTTTTTCCCTAGACTCTCACTTCTGTTCCACTGATCTATCCTTATGACAGTGCCACGCTGACTTGATTATTGTAGCTTTGTAGTAAGTTTCAAACCTTATTATCTTTTTAAGATCTGTAGTGATGTGATCTATTTCATTTTTTTATATTTGTAATATATGTTTAATCTCACTCTTGCTCTCTCTCCCAATCCTCCCTCCTTTCTCATTTTTATTTTTTCAGTTTAGCCAGATATTTATCTATTTTATGGGTTTTTTCAAAGAACCAGCTTTTGATGTCACTGATTTTTCTCTATTGTTTGTTTTCTCTTTTATTGATTTCTGTTTTGATATTTGTTGTTTCCTTTCTCCTACTTAGTCCAGGATTAATTTGTTATTCTTTTCATAGGTTTGTTTTTTTTTTTTAAGGTAAAAGCTGAGGTCATTAATTTTAAAACTTTGGTCTTCATTAATATAGGCACTTTGTGCTATACATTTTCCTCTGAGTACTGCTTCAACAGCATCCCACACATTTGATATACTTTGTTTTTATTTTTATTCAGTTCAGAGGACTTCCTAATTTCCCTTTTCATTTCCTCTTTGATCCATGGGTTATTTAGAAGTGCATTAATTGGTTTACAAATATTTGAAGATTTTCCAGGGATCTTTCTGTTAATTGTTTTTAATTTAATTCCATTGTGATCATTCAATATACTTTGCATGACTTGACTCTTTTAAAATGTTTGAGACTTGTTTAATGGTCCAGAATATGGACATCTTGATAAATGTTCCATGAAATGAACATGTATTCTGTTGTTAGTGGATAGAGTGTTCTATAAATGTCAGTTTAATCGGGTTGCTTAATAATATTGTTAAAATCTTCTGTATCCTTATTTATTTTCTGTTCACTTGTTCTATCAATTATTGAGAGATGGATATAGAAATCTCTAACTATAAGTGGGAATTTGCCTATTTCTTCTTGCATTGCTATCACTTTTGCTTTATATATTTTGAGACTTTGTCATTCATTACATAAATATTTAGAATCATTATACCTCTTGATGAATTGACCTGTTTCTCTCTATGAAATTACTTTCTTTGCCCTCTAAAATATACTTTTTCTGATGTTAATGTAGCCCTCCAGTTTTCTTTTGATTAGTGTTAGCATGATCTATATTTTTTTATCCTTTTGTTTTTTAACCTGTTTGTTTTTATATTTGAAACACATTTCCTGTAGGTAGCATATAGTTGGGTTTTTAAAAAAAATCCAGTCCCAGCTGGGCTCGGTGGCTCAGCCTGTAATCCCACGCTTTGGGAGGCTGAGGTGAGTAGATTGCCTGAGCCCGCGGGTTCAAGACCAGCCTGGGCAACTTGGCGAGACCTCATCTTTACAATAAATTTTTAAAAAATAGCCGGGCGTGGTAGCGCGCACCTGTAGTTCCAGCTACTTGGAAGGCTGAGGCAGAAGGGTCGCCGGAGTCCAGCAGGTCGAGGCTGCAGTGGCCGGGAGCATGCCACTGCACTCCAGTTTGGGCAACAGAGTGAGACTCCAACTCAAAAAAAAAAAAAAATCCAGTCTGAAAATCTCTGCCTTTTAAATGCCTCCGTTGGGCCATTTAGGCCCCTTGCATTGAATGTGATTACTGATATAGCTAGGTTTAAGTCTTTTATCTTGTTTTTTGTTTTCTATTTGCCCTATTTATTCTTTGTTTCTCTTTTCCCCTTTTTCTTCCTTCCTTAGAATTAATTAAATGTCTTTTAGTTCCATTTTATCTCTTTTGTTGATTATAACTCTGTTTTGTTGTGGTTGGTGTATGGTTTATAGTATATATCTTTAACTTATCACAGTCTACTTTCAAGTGATATTATATCACTAATGTCTAGTATAAAAATATTAGAATAGTACACTTTCATTTGTCTCCTGATCTTGTGCTATTATAATCATTTTGCATTTTATGTTTATGTTATAATCACAACACTACATTGTTATTATTTTTGACAAAATGAGCATTATCTTTTAAAGAGATTTAAGTAATAAGAAAAGTCATCATATGTATTTACCCTTGTAGCTACCATTTTCAGTGCTCTTCGTTTTTGTTTTTGTTTTTTTCTTTTTAGAACCATGTTTCTCTCTGGTATTAATTTTCTTTCAACCTGAAGGATTTTAACATTTCTTGTGGTGTGGGTCTGCTGGTAATAAGTTTTTTCAGGTTTTCTATGTCTGAAAAAGTCTTTATTTACCTTCATTTTTTAAAAGTTATTTTCACTGGGCATAGAATTCTAAGTTGACAGATTTTTTTTCTTCCATTGCTTTAAGTTTGTTCCACTGTCTTCTCATTCTCATTGTTTTTGACAAGAAAATTTGCTGTGATTTGTACTATATTTACCAGCATGCAACGTGTCAGTTTTTTTCCTGGTCACTTTTAAGATTTATTTTTTACCTGTAGTTTTGAATAATTTGGTTATGACTTGGTTTTCTTCATAATTCTTGTCCTTGGGTTCATTAAGTTTCTCAAATTTGAAGGCTTATAATTTATCATTTTGTAGCTCAGGGACAGAGAGGAAGTGTCAGAGCCACTAACTCAGTTTCTCCATCTATCAGGTGTGCCAAGGGATACCTGTATCCCAGGACATTCTGTTGTTCCAGGTAAGACTTATGTCAGGTCACAGTATGCAGTGGCAGAGTGGTCAGGTGTCAGGTGGCTGGACATGCCCCTTCATTTGATCACTCAGCTTCTCCTTAGGTACCTCCTATGCCGAGACATGGGGCAGCAGGGCTTCCAGGTGGGGGGACATCAGGCCCTGACAAGCTGAACTCCAGATTCACACAGAAGCTAAAAATACACAATGAAGTTAAATAAATGCCATTGGAAACAGCAATGGTACATCTTATTTGTATGCACAACCTGGAAGGTTTTTACAAAAGTCTAGCATAGGCAAGAATGAGGGGAAATAGACCCTATTGGCAGGAGTGTAAGTGGAACCCGCCACCCCATTACTGAGGGCAGGTTAGCACAGAGTCATCATGAAGTTTGGTATCTTATATATGCTTGATCTGTTAATTCTAGATCCAGGACGTTATTAGAAAACATTTCAGATTATTGGAGCCAAACAGTCACAGGTTTGAACCTGGTTGTACCACTGACCAAGCTATGTGACCTAGAACTCGTTATTTTACCTCCCTGAACGTTCATTGATGATCTGTAAAGTAGGGATTTTAATATTTTTGTTCTCTGGTTGTAGTGAGGTTAAATGAGACAGCATGTGCAAGACATTCAGCACAGGTCTGAACACAGAGCAGATCTTGCACTCCTGGAGATGTCTTGATGACATGGAAGGAGAAACTGAGTCAGGAGTAGCTTCCACCAAGCTTTGGCCCTGACATTTTCTCTCTATCCCTGATGATACATAGAAAATAAAAAAGTAGGAAGAACTTGCACCATAATATCAGAAATGGTCATCTCTGGGAGAAGAATGTTTTTTTTTTTCCTAATGCCTTCCTGTTTTCTTCTAGCTTTCTGCAGTGAACATATACTGCCTTTTGTGCAGTGAAAATGTATTTTTTTAAGTGATAATAATTAAAACACAGTGTATCACATTCTTCCAGCGCTTACCTTTAAAGAGGATGAGAAGCCTGAGGGACCAGGCCAGAGGAAGTCTTTCTGTGGGGGTTCTAACCATAGTGGTGGGGGTGGAAGGACTGGAGAAGGGCTGGGTGATGGGCCCCCACTCCAAGGCCAGAGTCTGGGATGGAGCCCAACTGGAGACTACGGAGAATATGGCTTCTAGAGCTGCACCTATTTACTCACCTTGTGCCTTCCTTCTCTGTGCCTTGGTCTGTAAAAGGGGCATATAACATGACCTACCTCCTAGGATTGCAGAGGCTTCAGTGATTTTCTAGTTTTCATTACAGTGCTCAGTGGATAGTAAATGTTCACTATTGTTACTGTTATTACCATCTGTTGTTATTATTACTGTTATTATTATTGCCATCATCCATCATTGCCTTGATTCTAATCCAGGTGGTGAGAAGGAGCTGGAGGGACCAGAGCTGGGCCCCATCTCCTTCACAAAATGGGGCCTGTGAGAGAGATAACTCAGCCCAGCTGGGGCCCAAGGCAGGCCCCCCCCATCTCTCAGGGCCCTGGGTTCCCTCTTGCCAGTAAGAATGATCATTTCCACCCCCTCTCGCCAGTGAGGATGGTCATTTCCAGAAGTAAATCGTCCCCTCTCTGGTGCCCACACACCAAAGGCACCTGTTAAGTGTTTGTTCCCAGCCCTTTGTGGATGACCTGTGCCAGGAGCAAGGAGGCCAGGTGGGAAGGCCAGTTGGGGTCAAATGTCCCAGCTACTGGAGGCCTCCCCTGCAGCCCCAGCTACCCTTCCTCCAGGCTCCCTGAAGGCCTGGGAAGGAGCAGGACCAACACAGGAGCATTAATCCGCCTCATTAACTCACTCTGCTCTGGAGTTGTAGCAATTAGACCTGCAGTCTGGGCAGCATTAGAGCCAGGCAGGGGTCACCCAGGCTGTTGGCCCCCTGCCTGCCCAGCCTTAACCAGGACTCACACTGTCTCTGGCGAGAGGGGCCCGTGAAGGGGCTTTCCCTAGCAGCAGAGTGTCCTATCGCTAAAGACAGATGCAGAAATGGAGGCCTTGGCTTCTGTTTACACTTTCAAGCACTTAACAGGTGTTCATTGAGCACCTACTATATACTACGAAGACAGATGTGGTTCCTGCCGTCACAGAGCTCTAAAAGAATAAATGAGGAAATAATAAAAATTAACTAACTGCTGCCACAATCAAAGCTGTGATGGAGAGCAGAGGGGGAGGCTGTGGCCATGGTCAGGAAGGGCTTCTGGGAGGCGACATTTGACCTGAGGCCTGAAGACTTATAAAGGAGCTGGTTTTTTGAAGATCTGGGGTGCGGGGGAGGCTCCAAGCCAGGAGCAATCGGGTAGGCCTGTGCTGGGCTGTGTTGCGATGTGGCTGGGAACGAGTGGGGAGCAGGTAGGGAAGACTCAAGGTCGGAGAAACGAGGGGGTGCTGTGTGGCCAAGGAAGCACCTGGCTTTCCCTGAGTCAAGCTAGAGACCCTGGAAAACTTGGAGCTGAAAGGCAGTGTGGACAGATTCCCAGTCACGAGACTCATCTGAGGAAGGGGCGCCCAGGAGGAAGCAGGACCTCTCCCCCAGGCGGAACAGAGGATGAGGCATGGGCGGGGGCTGGGCAGACACTGAGCTCTGCTCCTGCCGCTGAGTCCTTCCCAACCTTGAGCCTCATCTTTGTCACCTCTCACTCAGGCCTGCAGCCTCTCCCCACCCTGCCGGTGCCCTGCCCACTCCCCACGCCGCATCCCCGCCTCTCATCCACCCACTCCCAGGCTCTGCTGCTTGACCTCATGGTGAGCCTCAGGACTGAAACGTGCTCTTCGCATCATTTGTGCCATGTCAGATACCTCATTGGCTTCATCCTCCGTCCCTGGCAATCCCAGGAGGGGGTGTCCCCATTTAGCAGGTGAGAAAGTAGAGGCCGAGTAGCTAGCGACTCAGCTACTGCCCAGGGTCAGGGCTGGGCCGACGGGGTCTCCATTCTCTTGGGCACATCATCTCCCTCTCATCCCGCACCAGTCAAGACACACTCCCTGCTGTTTCCTGAGGTGAGGCAGCTTGTGAGCATCTCAAGGAATGCTCCTGCCACCACTACCACGTATATTCACAGGGCTTCAGACAGGAAGTGCCAGATAGGAGACCCTTTCTTTCCTTCTGAGAGCAAGCTCTCACTCCCTCAGATGCAGGATGTCAGCTGGCTAGAAAGAGATGTATTATTAATATTTCTTCTTCTTCTTCTTCTTCTTCTTCTTCTTCTTCTTCTTCTTCTTCTTCTTCTTCTTCTTCTTCTTCTTCTTCTTCTTCTTCTTCTTCTTCTTCCTCTTCCTCCTCCTCCTCCTCTCCTCCTCTTCCTCCTTCTTTTCTCTCTCTCTCTGGCTGTTTTAGTAACTGGTGAAGAGAGATGCTACCTCCAACTCTAACACCGAGCATTTGTCCCACCTGATTGGTTCAAGAAGGTGTGGGGGTTTCAGAGACCCTGGCAGCAAACTCCCAGGTCATCTGGGTCCCTCCCTGGGGTCACAGAGGGCACAGGCCTGCCAGGATTACCAGGGGCAGGTGGCTTAAATGCAGAGACGCAGCTCTTCTCCCCACACTGAGGTGTGCTTGGAATGTTTCATACTAAGAAGTTAATAAAGGGGGTTCTGAAAACAAAATCTACTTTGCCAGCTGGTGTTCTTTGGATGAGGCCGCCCCCTCCTGGGTGTGCCATTCAAGGCCCTTCACAGTTGGTGTCTCCTTGCTTCACAGGGCGCCCTGCCTCTGCCCCTCATGCCTTGTGGCTCCTGTGCATCCTTCAGAGCTTGGTTCTTTTGTGTGTGTGTGTTGTAGTCTCACTCTGTTGCCCAGGCTGGAGTGCAGTGGCACACTCACTGCCACCCCAGTGTCAACTTCCTGGGCTCCAGCGATCCTTCTGCCTCAGCCTTCCACGTAGCTGAAACTACAGGGATGCGCTACCACACCCAGCTGATTTTTTTTTTATTTATTGTAGAAAAGAGGTTTCACCATGTTGCCCATGCTGGTCTCGAACTCACAGGCTCAGGCAGTCCTCTCGCCTCAGTCTCCCAATGTGCAAGTATTACAGGCTTGAGCCACCTCACCCGGTCAGGACTTAGTTCTAGTGTCACCTTCTCTCAGAAGCCTTCCCTGACTCCCTGGGTGACCACACCTGAGCTGTGCGTCGCTCTTTACCCAGGTGGCTTTGATCCTTGTGGCAGTCCCATATGGCAGGGTTGTCCCATGTGTTCAGGAGGAAAGAGGCTCACCCAAGGTCACACAGCACGTGAGTGGTGGGATAAGGATTCGAGTGCATGTGTGGCCACGTGACCCCACCCAGGCCACTCCGCTCCTCTGCCCTGCCCAGCACACTCTGTATCACAGAGTCCTGGCAGGGTCTACCTGCTGGCCAGAAAGCCCCCATGATGGTCCCTGGGGGTCTGGGTCCTGGGTACCCAGCTCAGGGCTGGCACTGAAGAGGCACTGACAGGGTTCCCCAGGTGAGTGAAAACCTGGATCTGGAATCCTGAGACCATCTTCCCCAGTCCCTGCCATGACTGAACTGGGCAGAGGCGTGGGACTCTCAGGGGCCTGCCTTGGGGGGTGCTAAGAGCAGGAAACCCTGTGGGGGGGACTGGAAAGCCCCTGCTCCAGCCCGTCTACCCACAGTGGTGACCAGGTGTCTGGGGAGTGGCAACTGTGGCAGCATGTTTGCTGGGGACACAGCCATGCACAAGCCAGACCCGGGCTTGGCTCCCTAGGGCTCTCATATGGGAGTGGAGTGTGGACAGACAAGAAGTAGACAAAAAACTACAATGTGGAAAAAAGGAATGGGGGAGTTGGTCACAAGGCTTTTGAGGGGGCATCAGAGGCTGTTCAGGAGGTGTTATTGGAGCTGAGTTCTGCTGGCTGGGAGGGAGCCAGCAGGGAGGTGTCTGACCAGCAGACTGTGCAAAGGCCCTGAGATGGGAAGAGCTGGGCTCATTCAGGGAACAAATGAGAGGGGCTGTGGCCCTGGGGGGCCAGAGGAAGGGGAACCTCCTGAGCGGGGGACGGGGGGGAGCCCTTGATAGTCTAAGGCAGGGAGCAGCGGTTGGATTTGCAGTTTGGAAAGTCCCCCGTGGGTGCAGTTGGGAGCGCAGTTTTCAGGGGTCCAGGTGGATGTGGAGACCCCATGTGGAGGCTGGTTCTGTTTCCAGGGGAGATGAAGGTGATCTGACTCAGGGCAGGACTGAGGATGTGGAGGCGAGGGGCCAGTGTGATATCAGTGGCCTTTTGCTGGGCTGGGTGGAGGAGAGGAGATCGTGAGTGAACCTGGAGGTGGAAGGGGGCTGCTGGTTGCTGAGATGGGGTGGGGGCTGGAGACAGGCAGCCAGAGCCTTCTGCGTGGGGGTGCCCCAAAGTGGCCTGGGACAGCCGGGCCCCTGGCACAGGGGTCCCTTTCCTTGAATCCGGCCCCTCCTGCCTGTGTCTGGGACTGACGTGTGTACTGGAGGTGAAAATCATGCCTCCTGCCTGAGCCCAGTTGCCCCCTGGGGGTGGCAGAACACCAGGTGCCCATTTTAATTCTCTGCCAGTCCTACTGCTTTATTGTTCCTATTTGGAATTTTTTATTATTGCTGCTAATGGTTTGAAAAGGCCTTTTAATTAAAGGTGCAGGTTGGAGCTGCACTGGAGCCCCTGGGTGGGAGGGAGGGAGCCTCCCAGGCACTCACCATCCCCCTTGCCGAACTGGAGGCTTCTGAGATGGGGGCTGTGGCCCCTTCCTAGGGAGATGAGGGTATCTTGCCATCGAGACCACGGCAGCAGCCACTGTCAGGCTTCAGTCCTCCCTTGTGATGCAGCTGACAAATTTTCTTTTCTTTTTTTTCTTTTTTTGAGTTGGAGTCTCACTCTGTCGCCCAGACTGGAGTGCAGTGGCCGCTCCTGGCCACCGCAGCCTCGACCTCCTGGGCTCCGGCGATCCTTCTGCCTCAGCCTTCCAAGTAGCCAGAATTACAGGCATGCGCTACCATGCCCAGCTGATTTTTTGATTTAGTGTAGAGATGAGGTTTCGCCTGCCCAGGTGGGTCTCCAACCCGCGGGCTCAGGCAATCCACTCACCTCAGCCTCCCAAAGGCGCGGGATTACAGGCTGAGCCACCGAGCCCGACTCGGAAGATTTTCAAGAATAGTTCACATGGTATTAGCTCCTGTTCAGAATCTTCCCACAGAGGCTGTGGCCTGGTGCGGCAGAGTTTGTGGGCACACCTGGGTTTGAGGCCTGTCTTTGCCACGTCCTGGCTGCAGGACCTTAGGCAAGCTGCTTTACGCCGGCAACCTCAGTCTGCTCACCTATACAATGGAAGTGCAGATTCCTGCCTCCATGGGGTTGTTAAGAGGAATATGGAGATGACCCTGGCCCAGGCTGAGCACTCCATAAACGAAGTTGTGACCACGGAGGCTGTGGGGATCAGGGGATCTACTGCCTTCTCTCTCCTCCTGCCTCTCCTCTCGTCCCAGGAGACTTGACCCCTCTTGACCTCTGCATCTGCTGTTGCCCCATCTGTGCTGCCTCCCTTCATCCTTGCCCACCCGGCCTCCCTTCCAGACCCAGGCGTGAAGTGGCCTCCTCCAGGAAGCCATCCCAGCTCTCCTTGGAGCCTGGCTTCCCAGAGCTACCTAATCACTCCCCCTTAGGGGCCTGGTCTTCCTGTCTTTAGTGATGCATCCACTGCAGGGGCTGCAGACTCAGGACCCTACAGGATCTGCAGGCTAGGTCACAGGGGAACGTCGGCCATAAAGGACACCCCCTGCACAAGCCTCCTGTTTCTAAGATCTGTGCCCACCCTATGGCAGGCCACCCTCCCCTCCAAGGGACAGTTTTCTTTTGAGAGTGTGCCAATCAGGTCCATGTTCATGTGCCACCCTCTGTGTGCTACCCTGAGCTGCAGAGCCCTTCCTCCACATACGTCCTCCATTCCAGCCTCACAGCGGCCTACAACCTCTTTCCAGGCCTGTTTGACAGGGAGACAAAGGCCACAGAGCTAAGCTTCTGGCCTCCAGGGTCACCCGGTTGACAACTGTCTGCCCATCTTGTGCTCCGTCCTTAACCAGTACTGGCAGCCCTATCAGTATCCTGTCTCTACCCAGGACCTTTGCACCTGCGTTCCTTCTGCCTGGGACTCTGCCCCCGACTCCTGCAGGGCTTCCTCCCTTACTTCATCCAGGCTTGTGTACAATGTTGTCTCCTCAGAGAGCCCCATCTCCTGCTTTATTTTTCTTGTGGCGGTGATCACAGCCTAACATGTTACACATTTGTCTAATTTCCATCCCCCGGACTTCAGGTCAGCTGCCATGTGTGTTTTGTTCACGTCTTATGCCCCCAGGGTGGTGGCTGGCATCAGTGCCAGCAGGTAATAGTGGTTGACTCACCTGACTGTGGCTTTGGGGAGCCTGAGGCCAGGGATTGGGGTCTGGCTTTCCTAGGGGAAGGGGAACTGGAGGACCCTGCCCTGCCCTGAGAGAGGCCCACCATCAGCTTGTCCCCCCCCTCTTCCAGTGGCCTTTGCTCCCTCAATGTGCCCCTACCTGACTGTGGCCTGTGTCATCCAGAGCAGGCATCAGTCCAACTTCACTCCTGCCTGCTGCAGAGTCAGCCCCATTGGGACCCTGCCGGCACCCGGTCTCTGCCCTGCCCCCTCCCTGCTGTGCCCACCCCACCTCCTCATCAGTGAACATGCCAGACGCTTTCGGACTTGAGAAGAAGATGCAGGGAGGAGTGTCAGGAGCGGCGAGGCCCCATGCGGGTGGGGACAAGCAAACCCATGTTGCTCACCAGAAACCAAGTCTCAGAGAAGTTCAGTGACTCACCCAAGGGACGAAGCCTGAATTCCACTTCAGCGTGACCCGTGTACCCACTGGAGTTCAGAAATGCTTCTGCCCTCAGGGCAGAGCTAGAGCCAGCAGGGTGTTTAGGTATCACTGCCATTCACCCAAAAGTGCATTCAGAGGACGTGATGTGCCTGGTGGTGAGCTGTGTGGGGTGGGGAGGGG
>NW_007258926.1:277750-279762 GCF_000164805.1 Carlito syrichta | reverse complement strand
GTATGGGCGGGGGGGCCACCAGGGTAGGTGCAGGAAAGCCAGTCCAGATTTCCAATGTGGAGGACAAGCAAATGTTTCCACACAGCTGGGAAAGGAGGGGCGAGAAGGCCGGGAGGAAAGGGAGGCCTGAGCCCTCAGTGCTGTAAAGCCATGGCTGGCAGGAAAGAGAGGCCAAGCCACTGCATACTGCACATGACGCAGGGTGGGTTGAGGTGTACACAGAGGTGGGGACATCAGCTGTCCCTCCTGGGGCTCCTGTCCCTGCAATCTACAGGTCACATATGTGGTCACGGAGGAAGTTATAAGACACCTTCGCTCTGAAGAGGAAGCTCCACTCCCAGGGCATTGAAGCCCGGGCGTACCCACTCCCCACGAGGGCCATGCACAGGGCCCTTTCTGCCTCCTCCAGGCTGTTTGTTGCCAGTCACTGGGCCAGGATTTGGGGAGCTGTAACTCCCTTGATACCAACCTGTCAGGCCCCAGGCCTTTGCCTCTCTCCCGTCTCCTCTCTTCTTCACCACCTGCCGAGAGGGAGTGGGACTTTGCCCATTCTAGGATGGGGGCACTGAGGCCCCGGCAGTGGGGGTGGGGGCCAGGGGGAGTGGGCTGGGGAGTCTGGTGGGCCTGGGTTCCGTCCTGGCCCTGTGATGTGCATGATGTGTGGGCCAGTAGTGTATGCCCTGAGTCTTGTGGTCCTCAGCTGCCTAGGAGCTGGGAGGGTCAAGGGTGTATATAACATGCTGTACACATGGAGTGTGTCCCATGTGTGAGAGCTGGGAATCAGCCATGCGTGTAGGGGAGGCAGGGAGGCTCATCTGGATCTGGAGACTGGAAAAAAAAATCAGTTAGTTGTTTAGTAAACATTTACTGAGTGCCACCCATGTGCAAGGCCCTGGGCAGATGGGTCTCCATCCTCAGGGAGCTCCCAGTCCAGTGAGGGAGACGTCAAATGATGCCCAAAATAAGTAAATGCAACTGTACAATAAAGTGAAGGGGCCAAACTGGTCAGGGGTTGGGAGGCCATCCCTGGGGAAGTGTCGCTGGAGCTCAGTCCTGAAGAACAGGTGACAGCTTCCCCGGTGAAGAGGGCAACAGCATGGCAGGCACTAGGCAGGAGCGGGCAGGGCAAATGGGAAGGCCTGGGAACAGAGAGCCATGGGAACAAGGGCCAGAGGGCGCAGGCTGAGAAGGGGTGGGGACCCTGCAGCCACCGCAGACGCTGCAGACTTAGCTCAGGAGCAGTAGGGAGCCATGGAGGGCTTCATGCAGGACCCGCTGTGATCGGCCGGTGTTTTGATGTGCTCACCCTACCCGGTGAGGGAGGCTGGAGGGGTGGGTGTGGGGTGGAAGGCGCACACGTAGCGCCTGAGGTGAGTGGGAAGGGGTGGTCCCTGGAGAGGCAGAGATCCCTGGAAAGGCTGAGGGGACGGGGGCGGGACCGCCGAAACGGTGTTAAGGTGGGAATGGCCGATGAGGGAAGGAAGCCCCAGAGGGTCTGAACCCGGATCTCCAGCTGGAGTGTGGATTCCGGGCAGGCGGTTGAGTGGAAGGAGGGAGCCAGGCTGTGGCAGCCGCCGAGCCGGAGGAGAGGAGCCTGGAGTAGCCAAGGGTGCGATTAGCATATTCATGACCACGGCATCCCACATGAATATGCTAATCAGCCCTGTGGGTTTGGGGTTTTGTTCTCCCCTCTGCGGCGGAGGTAGGCCTAGGTTCCCAACACCCTCTCCTTCTGGGAACAGAGCCCCAGGCTGGAGTGGGGGCCGCGTCCCCAGCGCCAGCTCCTCCCCTCTCCTGGCGGCTGCAGTCCCTGCACACCCTCCCTTTCCTGGGCATCTCTGGCGGTTTGGGAAGTGGGGATGGCACGGAAGGGGATGTCCCCGGGACGCCCACGCCCGCGCACACACTGAGGCAGCTTGTGGCTCTGCGGCACGTGGCGGCTTCTCGGAGCAGAGGCGCGTGCAGGTCTTCCGTGACTCACTCTCCCGTGGCGCATGGCGGCTGGGAGTGGG
>NW_007258926.1:223491-277730 GCF_000164805.1 Carlito syrichta | reverse complement strand
AGGGCCCCTGGACACGCGCCCCAGCCTAGCTCAGGAGTGTCTACTGCCTCCTCGCCTTGGTCCCTGCAACCAAAGAAGTGGCCGCTTCAGGTCAGAGGTGGTGCTGTGCCCCTCCCCCTTCCCACCGGTTCCCTCCCCCTGCCCGTGAGTCCCCACAGGGCTGAGAGCCAGAAGGGGTGAGAGGCGGCTGCTGTCCAGAGAGGCCTCCTTCTGAGACCCCAGGGGTCCTCCCAGCTCCGCCTGGCCACTGGGGGCTGTCAGGAGCAAGCAGCTTGGATGCAGGTGTTGTGATGGGGGTGGAGGGGGTGGCATAATTAGCTGTCACCGCAGTAGTGAGTCAGGCACCACTCTAGCTTTGAGTCAGCCCCAAAGGGGAAGGGGACATGGCCAATGTCACGTGCGCTCAAATTGGGCCAGTCTCCCTCCCCCAGGCTCCTCTTGGGTTGTGGCTCTGAGGAGAGCTGGGACGTTCTTCCATTGCCCCACTGCAGAGAGAGGGAAAATGAGGCCTAGAGAGGTAACACCCTCCATCTGCACAGTCCTCCCTGGCTACGTGGCTTTCTCAGGTCCTTCAACCCTTGCCAAGCTGTCCCTGCCTCAGGGCCTTGGCCTGGTCGTCCTCTCCACCCAAATTTTCTTCCATCAGGATTCTCAGCTCATATCTTTCCAGTGGGGCCTTCTGTGACCCTGTCTTGGCTCCTGGCTTTCTCTGTCCCAGGCCCTTGGGGCACGTATCACAACCTAGTTGTTTTGCCAGTTCTGTCTCTCCTCTTTGCCAGGGCCTCAGAGTCCTCATCTGTCTTATTGACTGCAGGAACCCTGGACCCTAGCCCCTAGCACAGCCTGGCATATCACAATGACAACAGCCCTGGCACTGACCCCTGTGGCACCTCCACAGGCCTTTGACCCACAGGAGCCCTGAGAGAGGCCCAGTTCCATCATTCCCCATTGAGAGGTGAGGAAATGAAGACCACAGGCCTTGATAGAAGTCACAGGCTCTGGAGGGAGGAGGGGGTCTGACCTCCCAGAGCCTATCTCAGGTGAGCGAGGAGGCTGCCACCCACTCAGGGTCTTGCTCCAGCACATACAGTAGGTGCTTGATTGATATTGGCTGGGTGAAGGGATAGGAGGACAGGCTTCTCTCAGAGTCGCCCAGACACTGGAGAAGAGCCAGGTCTGTGAGCCAGCTTCCACCTTCCACTGCTTCCTGATGCCACGGGTGCATTGTCCTCAGGACCCCGTGGGCACTACGGCAACCTCCCGCCCTCCTGCAGGCTGGCAGTACAGGCTGGGCTCCCTGGGAACACCTCTTTCAATCTTCTCATTTCTTTGAGCAGATGAGGAGTGGGAATAGAGACAGGCTGTTGGATCGAAGTGTTGGGATGAAAGATTTAATTTCCCAGGAGCCCCTGGTGGCTAGAGTGGACCCCCCAGGGTCTGGGAGGGGCCTTGAACATAGGCACAGCCACCAGCTGGGGTCTTCTTGGGGTTGGACAGAGCTGGACAGCGGCTCAGCCCCCCGTGCCCTCCATGCCCTCTCCCTGGACTCAGGTCTCCTGGGTGAGGGGCCAAAGGTCAGAAGCTTTAGAGCCTGGGGCCTCCACACACTTGCTTTATGACCTTGTGTTACAGCACGATCCAACATACTGGCTACTATCCCCTGTGACCAATTAAAATATGAGAGGCAGAGGCCAGAAGAAAAGAGTGTTTAATTTCTATAACCAAGCTATAGGGAGATGGATTGGCATCATTGCCAAAAAACCCACCCAAAGCAGCACAAATCCATTCCAGCATTTATATCCAAAATTCATAGCCATCTACCCATCCCCAAGTTTGAAGCCTTTGTGCAGTTTTAGCATGACTCAAGATTTGCATTAACAATTTTTGGTACGTGACCACTGATGTGACACAAAGTCTCCCGGTCATGTTGACATTGTAGATAACATTTTGGAATTTACAAGATGTTCTTTTACAGTTTTTTTAGACGAAGAGACAGACAATTGCAATATTTGGACAGAAGGGAAAACATAATTGTAACAATCTTTTATTCCCAGAGCCCTGGCCTGCAACACGCCGATGTCCTTGAATTTACAGAAGGAGGGAAGGTAGGCAGTGCTCCCTCCAAGCTTTCAGACACATCTCTGCCAGCTGTGGTCCACTCCGAAGCATTGGGTGGTCTGGCTTGCCTAGCTCTTTCTTCTTCAGCACCAGCAATGGCTACTAGATAAGAATGGTTAGTCGGGCAAAGCCGTGCTAGGAGAGGGAAAATGGGGCTGAGGGGAGGGCAAATAGGAAAAATGTCACCTTCTGAATTTAAGTGGCTTTAGGGTTAGCCCAGCTCAGCTACAAAAGAATATACATTTTTAAGTCTTTTCTAAATGACTCTTCTAATATAAACAAAATGACCTCTTTTCAGCCTATAACACTTGTACAAGTCACTCCCCTTCTCTGTGCCTCACTCTGCTCTTTGGCAAAGTGGGATGCAGGCTAGTGCCTATCTCTTGGTTTTTTTTGTTTGTTTGTTTGTTTGTTTGGAGTCAGAGTCTCACTCTGCCGCCCAGGCTGGAGCGCAGTGGCACGCTCACAGCCACCCCAGCATCAACACGCTGGGCTCAGGCGATCCTTCCACTTCAACCTTCCAAGCAGCTGGAGCTTCAGGCGCGTGCTACCACACCTGGCTAATTTTGGGATATATTGTAGAGACGAGGTCTCACCAAGTTGCCCAGGCTGATCTCGAACCCCTGGGCTCAGGTGATCCTCTCGCCTCGGCCTCCCAAAGTGCTGGGATTACAGGTTTGAGCCACCCCGCCTGGCCGGTGCCTATCTTTTTATGCCCTGCGAGGGCCTAGGAAGCCCAGGGGAATCGTGGGAGCATTTGTTGACTGAGGGGGTGCTGGACAGACAGGGGAGGCAAGTGACTGTGGGCAGTCAGGGCAAGGGGACTGTCAGGGCAAGGGGACTGTGTTGGTGGCTGAAGTCTCAGCTGGGAGGTTTCTAGGCTTGAAGGCTGGGTCCGGCTCCTGACAAGGCCCTGCAGCAGCCTCAGGACTACCAATGCTGATTAATGGCCCCAGGATGCCCGGGCGCCAGCAGCCACCCGGCCCAGTGGGATCAGCTGCGATTTATAGGACGAGGGCCCCTGGGAGGAACTGTTTGAGCTCAGAGAAGCCTCGGGAAAATGGGTCAATGCAGGGTGGGGCCTGGGTGGAGGTAACTGCGCCAGCTGGAAGGGCTTGGTGAGTGGCTCCCTGCCGCATGGTCCTGGTGGGAGCTGAGGCTGCGAGGGCAGGAGGCATGGCCAGGGCCTCTCACAGAGCAGATCCCTAACCCAGGACTTGTCCCTCTGTGGCTTGCGACCTGAGAGTCACGTGCTTGCTGCCTGCACTCGCGTTTTCAACCCTAGACCTTTGTTAACAGAGTAGCCGAAAGCCAGAGCTAGTGTCCAGTGCCGAGAAGTGCCCAGGACTTTTTGGTGGACGGGAGGCCTCTGGAGGAGGGGACATTTATGCCGAGCCCTGAGAGATGAAAAGGAGCCGGTTGTGTGACTGCTGGCAGAAAGTGAGCTGGCAGCAAGACAGCAAGGGCATACTCTTGGAGGTGGGGCTGAGGCTGGCACGTCCCGGGAAGAACAAGAGAGCAGGGCCGCTTGGGCCTCGGGGAGGGGAGGGGAGAAGCCATGCTGCTGGTGAGGGTGGGCACTGCCCAGACCCTGGGGCATCCTGGACCTAGGCCAGGCTGGGGGGTCTCTCCTGCATGCCTTGGGGAGCCTCTGGAGGAGCTGGCAGTTTTGCTTTGGTTTGTGTGAGAGGAAGTGGGAGGCGGCCTGGGAGGATTGTGCCATGGGCCTCAGGGCCACGAACAACTATGGCATGGGCCCTGGTGGTCAGAGAGCACCCAGCCCTGGCTGCTGGGAGTTGTCTCTGGGATTCTGGTTTGAGCTGCTCACCCCCTCTAGGTGGTGACCAGTTTTAAAGTCTCAAAGCTTTGGTCCCTCAATGCCCTCACCAGCACCCAGGACCCTGTTTTGAAGCATCAGCACCATGGCAGCCCACCTGGATGGTTTGCTCAAGGCCATACAGCTGGGAAGGGGCAGAGCTGGAATGGGAAGCCAGGTTTCTGGGTTCCACCACTTTTTAATGCCTCCCCTGCCCCATTCCCACCAGAAGTTGAGGCTACACCTCCTCAAAGAAAAGAATTCGATTTTTGAGGCTGCCAGGTCCCGCCCCCACTGGGGGAATTGGAGCTATAGCTGTGCGTGCATGCATGCGTGCACACGCGCCTCTCAGCAGGAAATGTGGGACGGGGCAGCTGGGTGCACGTCTGGGCCCTCTTGCTGGAAACCAGGCCAGAGCCGGAGAGCCCAGCCGCCACTCGGCACCACCCTCTCCCGGTGCTCAGATGCCTGCTGGCAAGGGCACGCGGGAGCTGAGTGGCTGCTGGCCATGGCTGCAGCTGACACAACAATGTCTCTGGGCCACTTCATGTCTCTGCCTGTGACAGAAGACCCTACAGCAGGGGAGCAGGTCACCGGGGAGGGAGCGGCCTGCCATCCTGGCCATGCACTGCGGCCTGTCCACCTTGCAGCGGGAGGAATGAGGATAGCACGGAGCACTGGGAGGTGGAACTTTGGTTTTCTGGGTGACTCAGGGTAGTCTTTGCTTCCTCCATCTGGATGGTGGGAGTGGGGCAGGGTAGGTGCTGTGACTTTGAAAGTAAAAGGCTCTGGGTCTCTGCTCCCCCGTCACTTGCTGTATGATCTCGGGCCATTGACCTCACCTCTCTGAGTCTCAGAATGTCCGTCTGCACTCTTATCCCCACTCTAGTACTTCCCTGGACTGCTGGGAGTAGAAGCAGGTGAGACTCTTGGAAGCCCAGGCACACGGCAAGTGCCCAGGGAAATCAGCCTCTCAAAATAAGAACAAGTCCACAATCCAGTGGTGTGGCTGGTGTTTGTCAGGCCCCTCCACCTGCATCTACCTGTGAGGTCGATATGGCTATTGGCCCATTTTACATTCGAAGAAGCTGAGGTGCGAGAGGAGAAGAGTGGGCCCGAGATCACACTGCTGGGAACTACAGGACCTGACCTGTACGTGGGGACGTACTGTTCCGTACTGTTCGTACACGGGATCGCTATTGGGGTTCAGCACCGCGGACAGCTCCAGGCGGGCCCGGGCCTGGGCTTGGCCTAGGGCCCTGGTGGCAAGTTCTTTCCAGTGCGTGACACCAGTCACCTCATCCTGGCCGCCTGCAGGCAGCAGAGCTCTGGAGGGCCAGCAAAGCCAAGGCCCCCTTCCCTAGGTACCATGAGAGACCTCTTTCCTGGGAGGGCAGGAACCAGGGCCCCACTTTCAGGACCCAGCATCACCACACTCCTCCTAGCCTCGGCATCACCATGGAAATGGGTGGAGGATGCACTCCCAAAGACCACCCTCCAGGAACGCTGGGAGAACTTGGCCTTGGGAAGCCCAGAGCTGAGTTGGAAGGGTCCCGGCATCACTACTGGCTCCGTCCTCCCTCCAGTCCACCACACAAGCGGGGGTGGATTCCTGGAATGTCCCAACTGGAAGGTTACCCGGTATCAGCTGGCTTCGCTGCTCCATGATACAGGCAAGGGCCCCATCCTCGGAGAGACCTGCAGGAGGTGCCCCCACAGTTGGCTTCTGGAGGAACCCTTTTTCCTTCATCACAAGTGCCATCACTTAAAAATGTGTGCTGTTTTTGTGTTTGGTGTCTCTTCCCCCACTGGCAGACAAGCTGGGCTAGGGCTGCATCCCAGGGCCTGGGACATGCGGCGGTGGATAGAGTGTGGACTCTGGAGCCAGCTGGCCTGAGTTCACATCCCAGCTCTGCTGCTTATCGGCTGTGAGACCTTAGGTGGGTCACTTCTTCCTGAGCCTCAGGCTCTTCTTCTGTGAAATGGGAGAAAATGGTGTCTGTCTCTTGGCTTGTTCGTCAACTGCTGGGGTCCCTCCCTATTAGCAGTGCTCAGTGAGTATGTGCTGGATGAGTGGGTGAGCCCACCCACCTGTCCACCCCTTGAACTTTTCTTCAGTGCATTAGGGGGAGCCTCCTAACCTTGGTACTTTTTCCTTTCAATTCCAGGGGGCATTTGCCTCTCACCTGCCTCACCAGAGAGCCCTGAAGTTTAGCATGCACTGAAATCCCTGAGAGGGACCTGCGATGCAGACTCCTGGTCCCACCAGAGCCACTGGTGTTCATGACTCCATGGATGGGCACCCCACACTTGTCAGTGGCTCTGGCCTCCTCGAGGGGTTCAGTGGAGAGCTGCACTGCCGCTGTGGGCTGACGGTGCTGACGAGACCCCCACTGACTCCCAGAAGGAGGTCGGGCCTCGCAGGACAAGCACCAGAAGCCTGAGAAAGATGCTGGCCCAAAGAAGAACCATCAGGGAAGGCCTCCTGGTGGCAGTGGTGTTTCAGCCAGGCCTTGAAAAGTAGGGAGACATCATCCCGCTGAGATTGGCAGATGGCATCCTGGAGGGAGAGCAGAGCCCACGAAGTGGCGCAGGCAGGAGAAACAGGTTGTGCCTGAAGTGGGGTGTGGGCTGAATGGGGACGGGACACATTCAGAGAAGTGGGAGGGGCTTCTCTGGACTGCCAAGGGCTTCACACAGACCCTCCGAGTCCTCTCACTGTTTCTTTCCAGCACTGGAGAGTTTAGGGCCCCTTTGCTCCGCCTCCAGCCCCAATCCCCCCCCCAGTCCGGTTCTTCTCCACCCACCTCTTTCCTCTGAAATCTGGCCCTAAGTATTGAGCCCTGTGAAATGGATCCATCCTGAAGTCACAGTGACTGTGGCGGGGGGGCTGAGGGGGTGCTTCTGTACGGGGCCTTTCAGCAACTCAGTCCAAGGCAGAGACTGCAGTGGTGAGGACTCAGGTGGCACCGGGGGATGGTGGAGACAGTGCCGCCAAGTCCCTGTCCCACGTGCGTGTCATTGGTGTTTCCGGCCTTTTCCTCCTTCCTGGAGTCTTGCTTGTGCCAGAAGCTGTCCCTGCCCTCAGAGCACTCTTTCCAGCAGGGGAGACATGTTGGCACAGGATTGCCAGGTCTCCTGGGGGCAGAACCTCAAGGAGGGCCCAGTCTGACCCCTCAGCAGCACCGCCCAGCTCCCAGCCAGGGCCCGGCTCTGAGGGCCATTTGGAGAGGCCTGATCTATGTCTATGGATGGGCAGGGTCAGATGATACGAACAGATGAGAAGCAGGGCTGTTGGTGCACAGAGGGAGGAGAGACAAAGCCTGCAGGTGTGCAGAAGGGACAGTAAGGTAGAAGTCAGGCAGACGGGGCCAGATCATGGGACCCTGAGCCCAGCCTTAGCCCAGGCCAAGGGGATTGGCAGTCGTCTGCTTGTCTGTTCATTCATTTGGCTAATATGTGTCGAGCACCTATCACGGGCCAGGCCCTGTGCTGGCCCTAGGGTGCCGTGCAGAATGAGGCAGACATAGTCCCTGCTTGTTCATGCTGGAGGGGCAGGGACTGAATTCTGGCACTTTCATGGAAAAGCTGTGGGATTCTGGCTCCAAGTGACGGGAGACTCCAAAGTAACAGTGGCTTAAATGGGATGGAAATTTATTTCTTTCCCACCTGTGAGTCTGGGATGGCAATTCAGGGTTGAATTGGTGGCTCCACGAGTATTGAGAACCTCAACTCCTGGCCAGGCGCAATGACTCATGCCTGTAATCCTAGCACTTTGGGAGGCCGAACTGGGAGGATAGCTTGTGCCCAGTAATTTGAGACCAGCCTGGGCAACATAGTAAGACCTCATTTCTACAAAAAGTCTAAAAACAAAATTAGCCAGGTGAGGTGGTGCATGCGTGTAGTCCCAGCTACTTGGGATGTTGAGATTGAAGGATCATCTGAGCCCAGGAGATCAAGGCTGCCATGATTGTTGTAATTGTGCCACTGCACTCCAGTCTGGGCAGCAGAGTGAGACCCCAACTCAAAAAAAAAAAAGAACCTTAACTCCTTCTTGTTACTGTGTCTTCTGTGTGATGGAACTTCACCTCATGATTCATGATGACTGCTCCAGCTCCAGCCATTGCATGCATATCCCAGCCAGCAGAGGTTGCACATATGACCTCTGAAGTTGACTTTCCTAGAAGTTGCACTACGACTTCTGTTTATATCCTTCTACCAAGAATGTGGTCACATGGCCACACCTATCTGCAGAGGAGGAAGGGGAATATGGACTTTATCCAAGATGGCCAAGTGCCCAGTTAAAATTCAGGAGTTCACTTACCAAAGAAGGGGAGAAGAGGCCCTGGAGGCAAGTGACAGAGCTGCCGCGCTGCATATCTTCAACTAGCTGGGAGTGTCACACTCCACTCAGGCCTCCAACACACTTGTGGAGTGTTTCCTGGGAGTTATGGCCAACTTCATGCTGTGTCAGGCATGGGCAAAATGGGCCAAGTCCTTGCCCCCCACAGAGTGTACCCTCCAGAAAAGGAGACAGACACTAAGCAAATAAAAGGCATCAAGTCGTGAAAGGCATAGTGATGAGAAGAAAATCAGGGTGGAGTGTGCTAAGGGCGCGCAGTTTTCACTCTGGGGGGTGTGGTCTGGAGAGGAGGTGTCTGAGCAGACGCCTGAATGAAGCGAGGGGCTCATGAGTGTGGAGGAGGCTTGATGCCAAGGGAGTAGCTAGTGCAACGGCCCCGAGGCAGCACATGCCTGGCGTGACATGAACAGGAAGGAGGGCAGCTGCGGTCACTGTTGACGGACCACGAGGGGAAGGAGGGGGGTGTCCAGCATCCAGCATTCGCCCTGGCATAGGTATGGCTGCTCCATAAATATCATGTCCATGTGTTGTGGCCAGCACCGGCTTCCCATTCAATCTCATAAGCATCCCAGTCGGAGTGGTGAAGCATGTGGTCTTCACATCTGTACGCAATGACTGCTTACTGGGAAACTGAGTTCCCCAGGGTATTTCTGGGAGAGCAGCATCCTGTGGTTCCCAGAAGCTGGGCCTCCTGTCAGCATGGACGTCCTTGGTGGGCCGGCCCGGCCCCATCTCGTGCCTCGGGAGGAGCAGCCAGCCCTGTCCCCGCAGGCTCCGAGCGGGGGTGTCTCGCAGTTACCCTGTTTCCAGCCTGCAGGTCCCCGGTGGCAGCTTCCTTTCCCAGCCTGTCTCTGGAGGAGCTGCCAGGGGATGGGGGCGATGGGGATAGGAGAGGGGTCTGCACTGGGGCAGGAGGCTGGCATCTGCACACTCAGCCCCCAAGCTCCGCTTGACCTCAGGCCTGGCTGGCCCCGCCTCCCCCTTGGCACCAGTTTCTGCTCGTGTTCTGGTGGGTCCAGACACACGTGAGGCACCGATGGATATCTCAGGGCTGTGAGCAGTGGGAGTCAGAGCCTGGCCTGTGGCGAGAGCAGTCCTTCCTGGGTGGGACAGCAGGGGCCTGCTGAGACCGGATCCACCTTCCTGAGAGATCTAGATTTGCAGGTGCTTCACAAAGACACGCACCTCACTTTCCTGGTCTGCGAAATGGGCCTAACATTGTCCATCTGTCACTTCCCTGGGGACCATATGATACTTACACAGGCTGACAAGGGCTCGCCCTCTGTGCTGGGGCTGCAGGTGGGGAGGCGGCAGGTAGTGACGGCCTTTCTTCCAACAAGCACTAGCAGGTGGTTGCTAAGTGCTTCCCACAGCCGATGGAGGGAAGTCAAGGGTATGCTGTGGGGTGCCACCTGCTTGGCTCAGCCCCCTGGCAGATGCTAGAAGGGACACAGCCCCTCGCTGCCTGACCCTCCCCTGGACTTCCAGGCCTCAACTGTCCCCAGCAGCCTCTCGTGAGTGCGAGGGGGAGGAACAACCCTCCTGCCAGCACCTTGAACCCCTCACCTGGGAATCCCGAAGACCCGGGCGTCAGGTGCCAGGCCCGGGTGGGGTCGTCGGGTGGGATCTGTGGGCCCAGACACACCTCAGCTTCCACACCAGCCCTGACAGGTGAGGGAATCCGTCTCAGAAGATTGGCCTCTGCCTCCAGGAGACGGGGATGATGGAGCGTGTTCACAGAGTACCGCCCCCTCGCCTGCAGAGGCATGAGCCGCACCCACTGCTGCGGCTGCCGCCATCTGGAGTGTACTGCTACTCTACTCCATCTGCGCCAGGTGGGCAGGCCCTGGGGTGTGGCCAGGGCTTGGTAAACGGTGACCCTGGACAAAACGACAGGGTGGGTGTGAGGCCCGTCCTTTCCTTTGTTCGGCAGATGTTCACCGAGCACCTACTGTGTCGCAATCACTGTGCGGGGTGCAGGTTCCTTGGTGGAGACAAGAGAGGGTGCCCTTCCTCCTGGAGCCTTCTTCAGGGACAGGGCCCTCCAAGCCAGCCACTGGGGGTGGCATGCAGCCATGTCAAGTGGCGGCATGTAACAAAGGCAAAAGGCAGGGCACAGGGCAGGGAGTGGGGGCGGACTCAGGCAGGGGCCTGGGTCCGGGTCCAGGTCCAGGAAGGCCTCAGAGGAGGTCTGGCAGAACCAGGAAGTGAGGAAAGAACTGGCAGTGCCAATAGCAAGTGCAAAGGGCCTGAGGTGGGAGCAGCTGGGGACTGAAGAGCAGCTGGAGGCCAGAGTGGGGGGACGAGATGTGAACACCTGGGGAAATGGTGGGAGGGGAGGCTGGAGGGGCACATGGAGGCTGGACCACGTGGGGCCCTGCAATCCAGGGCGAGGCCTCAGTCCTTACTCTGAGGGAGACGGGAGACACAAGGGCTTTGAGCAGAAACTGTGTCTTTGTGGGACCCTGTGGCTGCTGTGTGGAGACCAGGCTGAAGGGATCAAGAGTGGAGGCAGGGAGGCCATGTGGAGGCTCCTGCTGTAATCCAGGCGAGAGGTGATGGTGGCTGGGACCAGAGGTGGAGGTGGCATGGCTGGAGTCTGGAGAGGCTTTGAAGGCGGGGCCGGCAGGGTCTTCTGGGGGACTGAATGTGGGAGAGAGAGAGGAGTCCAGGAAGACTCGGAAGTTTCTGGATGAGGAAGAGCTGGAGTTGCCTCCCATTGGGATGGGGACGGCTGCAAGAAGAGCCAGCTGGGAGAAGGTCGGGAGATGGAGAAACTGTGACACCTTCTAGACACTCCTGTGGGGAGGGCGGGGCTGCGTGTCGGAGAAGGCTGGAGCCCCGGGAGAGGCCAGGCTGGACGTGTTGGTGAGGACACCAGGGGCTGGGAGAGTCTCCAGAGGTGCGGGTAGGTAGAGAGGGGATGCCCTGGGGACCCTCGTGGTCACCTCAGGCAGGGAAGTGTCAGGGACAGGAAATTTGTCTGGCAAATGGGAAACCTAGGTGTGGGTCTGAGTTCTAGGCACAAGAACACAGCGAGAACGGAACCTTTGCTGTCAGAAACCCACGGGGGCCACAGGTAAGAGCTGGCTAGTCAGGAGGCCCAGGGTCTGCACAGCCCACCCCTCCATGTCCACTGTGTGGCCGTGCTCACACGCCTGCCCTCCCTGGGCCTTGGTTCCCCTTTGCAGATCTTGTCTATGACTGGGATGGCTCGTCCTTTCTGGAAGCTCCTGGGCAACCTCGGAAGCACCGAGGAGTCTGGGACTGTGGAAGTGGGGGAAGGGCAGACAGGGTTCTGATGAGCTCCGGCAGGGTGGGGACAGCCTGGCCTGCAGAGCAGCTCTCCGGGAGGAGTGTGCAGACAAGCCGGCCGCAGCTCAGGAGAGGAAGACCGCTCCCACTGTCCGTGGCAGGCCTTGCCGGGATGACTGGAGGTGGCTCCAGCAGGAGTCACTCTGGGACCTCACTGTCCTGCAGAGTGGCTGAGCCGGCGTCCAGAGGGCTGGGCTTTCCGGCATCTCCTCTAGGGCCCTCTGCCCTCCCCCCAGCCCTGGGACATCTTTCTGCTGACCCTTCTGATGACTCCTTGTTTCCACCATAAAGAGCAGAAGTGTTCCCCGTGAGCACCTGGCTATGAGCTCAGCACGTGGCGGCCACCTGGCAGCCTAATGGCTGGAGAAGCTGAGCCTGGTGTTGGAGAGTGACTTGCCTGGTCACCGGCGCTGGAGCAGGGCTGGAGCTCAAGCCTGGGCCTGCTGCGTAGCTATTCAGAGTGCTGAGAAACAGAAGCATTGAGGACACGGGGAGACGGGGCCAGCAAAGGCAGCAACATGGAGCAGCCTCTGGTGGCAGCTCGACCCGGGGCGCCAGGCGTCCTGTGGATCCAATTCTATGTGGAAATGTTCACTCCTCCCCACAGCCCTGCAGGGGCCTTCATTGTGCTGACCTGGCTGACTCAGAAAGGCTGGGCGGCTCTCCTGAGTCACCAGCAGGGGAGTGGCAGGTGGGCTTGGCACCCAGGTCGGTGCCCCCTGAGCCTGCCTTCCACCCCATGGACCCTATTCCGCTGTGGACAGCAGAATGGCCTGGCTGCCGGCTTGGTGGGGATGGCAGAGGAAGGGTGGAGGTCTGTCCTGCCACACTCTCGAGGGACACCGAGGCCCTCTGGATACCCTAGGCCCCAGCCTGCAACTCCACCCCCGCCTCTCCTGGAGCTTTCCCGGACAGCAGCCCGAGGGCCTGGAGCTGCCTCCCCACTTGGCATGTCCAGAAGGACCTCTGTGTGTGCCATTCTGTCTCCTGACTAGGGAGTGGTCCCGTCGTCCAGAGTGGACCCTGGCAGCTGCTTCAACCAGCCTTCTTAAAAAGTAACTTTGAAGGCGGGCTCAGTGGCTCAGCCTGTAATCCCATGCCTTTGGGGGCTGAAGTGAGTGGATTGCCTGAGCCCGCGGGTTCAAGACCCGCCCGAGCAACTTGGCGAGACCTCATCTCTACAATAAATCAAAAAATCAGCCGGGCGTGGTAGCGCACGCTTGTAGTTCCAGCTACTTGGAAGGCTGAGGCGGAAAGATCGCTGGAGCCCAGCGGGTCGAGGCTACGGTGGCCGGGAACGGCCGCTGCACTCGAGACTGAGCGACAGAGTGAGACTCCAACTAAAAAAAAAAAAGTGACTTTATTGAAGTGTCTACACACCATAAAATCACCTGTTGTAAGCATTCATTTTGAGGGGTGTTAAGAACTTGACACAGTGTGCAGCCAGCACCACGACCTAAAAGTTCCCTTTCCATCTGAAGTCACTCCTCCCCACCCTCCACCCCCACCCCAGGCAGCCACTGCTCTGGCTTCTATCTACAGTGTTGCCTTTTCTAGAAAGGTCTGTAAGTGGAGACATATAATAGTCTCTGGCTTCATCCACTCAGCATGATGTTTGTGATGGTCATCTAAGTTATTGCCTGTATCAGTAAGTCATTCCTTTTCAGTGCTGAGTAACATTCCACTATGTGGATAATTCACATTTTGTTTATCTGTTTGCTGGTTAATGGACATTTGGGTTGTTTCCAATTTGGAACTATTGTGAAGAATGCTGCTATGAACATTCATGTACAAATCATTGGGAACAGGTAGTACCATTTCTCTTGTATAACCTCCCTTTTATCATCTCTGGGGAACCATGCAGTTTTAGGGAAACTGTCACCACTCCTACCCAGGCTAGGTCTATCAGGACGTAGAGCTCATGACCTGGGCTAGGCCTGTCAGAACACAGAGCTCATGACCCAGGCTTGGCCAATCAGGACATAGAGCTCATGACTCAGGCTAGGCCCATCAATTTGTCCCGCCCCCCAGGTACAATGATTGGTTCCTGGATGGGCATGTGAAATGAAGCCAGTCTGATCAGAGTGCTGCTTAGGAATTGGGCAGAACAGCAGTCCTAGCTGTGCCCTGGTGGTGTGGTTACTCGGGACAGGCAGCCTAGGGGCATGAGAGAAGTCAGGCTTAGGATGAATTGGACCCACAGAGGAGGACAGGGCCGAAAAGCTGGAACCCTGATTGAACTGCTCCCGAAGTCCACCACAATTCTAGACTTTTTCGATGATATGGATCAATCAGTTCACTATTGGTAAAGCCAAGTGAAATGGTTTTTTTGTTGTTTATATCTCAGGGGTCAGCAAGCCATGGCCGGTGGGCAGCCTGTTTTTGTAAAAAAAAAAAAAAAATGTTTTGTTGGAACGTGCCCATTTGTTTATTTCATATCTACAGCTGCAAACGTAAGACACCTGCCATCCGCCCTGTTGTAGCCAAAAGCCAAGTATTCAGGACATCCCCCAGGCATCAGGACAGACACCTGGAGTCGGGCAGACCCCTCCCTCTACTCATCCCCAGATCAAGTCAGAGTGATTTTTGCATTCCAAATGTCTCCTGACTCTGAGTCGTCCCCTGGCACTGGAGCCCCTGCCCTAGGTAGGCCATTGTCAGCTCTTTCTGGGTCACACAACGGCATCGGGACAGCCCTCGGCTGTGGGGGGCTCTTTCCCACACCAACTTGACTAAGCTCCCACTGGCCCCTGGGGAAAGAACACTCTCTGGACTGGCTCTGCAGGGCCCTCACCCCAAGCCCCACCTGCATCTCCCATCTTGGTTCTCCTCCCCTCCTCCCCTTCCTCCTCAGAGAATTTCTCCAGGTTCCCAAACACGGCATGCCTTGTCTCTCTTCCCGGATCTTGTAGCAGCCGTCCCCTCTTCCTCCAATGCCCTTCCCCCCTTTTCTCCCTGGTGGGCTCCTGTGCATCCTCTGAGGCCCAGCCAAAGCCTTGCCTCCTTTTTTATGTTTCTGTAATCCCCAGGCCCCCAGGGGCATACGAGGTATTGGTTTGAGCAAGAGAGGAAAGAAGTGGCCGTGGACTGTGAGGGCCTGGTGTGGGCAAGAGATGGTGGAGGGACTGAGCTGCTTGGCCTGCCAAGACCCAGAGACCCCAGGCAGGAATGCTTTCAGGAAGTGCAGGGAAGTGCCTCCCAAGGCGGGCAAATGCACTGATCGCTGGATCTGAGGGGCTTCAGAGGACCAAAGAGTAGTGCAGGCCCTGAGGATGTGGCATAGAAGTGGAGGGTGACAGAATGTCATTAGAATGTAGATCCTCACAGCCCCATGTCAGCGAGCAGCCTGGAGGAGGCCAGACAGCAGAAGGGACCGCAGATACCATTAAGGTGCTGGGAAGTCTCAAGACTTCCAAGACCGGCCCTTGGGAGGATTTAGGGAACATCTGATTTCCAAGTCCTCGACCAAAAACAAATGTGGGTGCCAGCTGGCTGGGTCCTGAGTGAACCTCCCAAGAAGCAGTGGCGGTGGGTTCAAGGGCGCACTGCATGGGGAGTCCGAGCCCGTTCTGCTCTCACTCCCTGTGAGGGTCTTGGCTTCCATGTTCCAGGGTTTAGGGCTGTGGCCCCATTCACTGCTCTCTCTGGAAGTGAATTCCATGCACAGAAAACCAGAAACCAGTCCAGGCCTGACCTCCCCTGAGGGCTGTAGTGAGGCACAAATGAGACAGGGGGTGACAGTGCAGACTATACAAGGCAGTGACATGTCAGTGTCCCCCCTCAGCCATCCCTCCCCCTCCATCTTCGTGGCTCCCCAGGTCGTGTGCTCCGTGGTAGATCCTGACATTCCTATATCCTAATACATGGTGGATTCTGATATACTGATGCATTTCCACCATCCTCTAGAGGGCAGGGACAAGCCTGTCACATTCCTGCGTTTCCACCGGCCTGGACTGTGAGCCCCCAGAGGGCAGGGACAAGCCTGTCACATTTCTGTCCTCCACATAAGCCCACGCAGGGCAGGAGTCTGGCAACTGTTTCTTGAGTGACTTGAACGGTAAAGAGACAGTAACTTGAGGGAGCTGAGTAGCCTTGGTTTAGACAAGCAGGGCCTGTGTGGTTCGTGGTAGAAATCCTTCTCACAAGATGACAAGATGCTTTGCGAGTTTTCCCTCCACAAGTGTGAGCATCCTGGACACGTGGTCCAGTATGTCTGGCCCTGAGCTGTTCCATAGGGTGGCCACAAGCCACTTGCGGCTGTTGGGCTTTCAACAGGATCAAGAATTCAGGGCTCTGCCCTGGCCCTGTTCCCAGTGCTCAGCAGCCACCCTACTGTATGATGTGAGTCAGAGTGTTTCCATCATGGACAAGCTTCTGTCGGACAGCACCCCGCCACGCCTGGAAAACTCTGCCCATGCGTCGTCTTGCGTGCTGATCTTTCGGGAGAGGGTCCAGGACTCAGGGGAGAGAGCTGGGCTCTAGCCCGCCCAGCCTGAGTCTGAATCCCTGCTCAGCTGTTTACTTGCTGTGTAGCCTGAGGCAAAGTAACTCCCTTCTCCCTGGACTCAGTGCCCTCATCTGCAGGATGGTGGCCGTCCAGCCTGCACAGAGCCATGGGTGAGAGGAGAAGGCCAGGCACAGGCTCTCAGCTGGTGCCGGGTGGGAGACCTGCTGACGGTTGCGAGACAGGCTCTGGAGCTGTGAGGGACTGCACACGCTGGTCATGGCGGAAGGGGTGGGGACATCTCCCAGGCCCCGAGTGGGGAGCAATGGCTCCAGCTTCTCAAAACGAGGGCAGGGCTTGCTGGAAGCTCACACACACAGTGGCCAGTGGATGTGACTGATTGGAGCTGGCAGGTGAGGAAGGCTGGAGCTGGTGGGCCTGGGAGGAAGGACTGGCCCTCTGAATCCCAGGCCTGGCGTGTGCCTCCTCGCGGAAACACTCCATCACCTGCGGGCTGACTGGGGGACAGTAACAGGATGAGCAGCCATAGCAGTCACACACTGAGCATTTTCCGTGGCAGGCCCTGTGCTGAGAGAGGATGTGTGTGCTATTCGTGCGCTCAGTCCTCACAGTAGCCCTTGATGGTAGCTGTATTCTTATTCCCATTTTACTGACGAGGAGCCCTGAGGTCATCCATCTGAGGTCCCAGCTATGAGGTGGCAGAGCTGGGATCGGACCCCAAGCCTCCCACCCCAGAGCCATGCCTGGGATGACATCCAGGCTGCTGACCTAGTCCTGTGAGGCTCTCGCACCCTTACCCCCTTCGCACCCACCTTGCAATCAAGCTGCTCAGACTCCCCAGGCGTCTCCCTCCTGTGCCTGTGCCTTTGCTCACCCCTTGAGCAGATGCCGTTCCTACTCCCCCAGCCCCACAGAGTCCTGCTCGCCTGTCACGACCCAGTTCTGGTGTGAGCGTCTCGAGGCTTGGACGGGTCTAAGTCATTTTCATGGCATACAGTCTAGCATGTGGCTGCGGGCACTGGAGGCCTTGCTGCATTGCAGGTTGTGGCTTGCTGGGGGGATGTTGAGGGAGTGGATGGTGGGTGAGTCGGGGGGCGGTAGACAGAGGGAGGATGGGTGGGAATGGGCGGATAGGGGAGCCTAGGGAGAAGCAGCAGTTTGAGAGGCATTTGGGGGGCAGAACCGGCAGAGCTTGGGAGGATGAGGGGCAAGAGGGGTCCAGGGTGATGCCCACATTTCTAGCTTGGGGATGTGCATGACTCCAGGGAGGAGTGGGTTTGCGAAGAAGGTGATGAGGTCCATGGTGGACATGGGGGCGTCCCGGGGAACCTCAGGTTCAGGGGTGAGGCTGGGCCCACCAAGAAACTTGAGAGGTTGGGGTGGGTGTTGACCCAAGCTGTGGAGGCCACGCCAGGGGCTGGGCACTGGTGACAAGGACTCAGGACAGAGGAGCAACATCTGCGGAAGAGTCTCCCTGGTTTCCCAGAACCTCCAACTCCAGAGGACAGCTGCTGGGGAGAGATCGCAGAGTCTGTTTTGGGTTTTCTTTGTGTGTCTTAAGGATTAAGACAGGATTCACATACCATACAAGCGCACACCTCCATGGCTGCTAGTATATTCGAGGAGTTTTTATCCATGGCCACGATCCATTTTTGAACATTTTCACTACCCCAAAGAGAAATCCGCTGGCTGTCCCCCCCCTCCCAGGACCAGTCTTCCCCTGGCAGCCCCAGGCAACCAAGACTCCACTTCCTTCTCTGCAGAGCTGCTGTGCTGGATATTTCACGCAAATGGAATCATGCAACATGTTGTCATTCGTGTCTGGCTTCTTTCACCCAGCATCATGTTTCAAATTTCATCGTGTTGGAAGTTGCAGAATCTTTAATGGCCTCATAGCCTGCAGGGACCTAGGAGACGGTCTTGGTGCTTCCCGACCACTATAAAGAAGGGGGAGCCAAGGAGGCCACTTGCTGGCCCTTGGTGAGAAAGCGGTGGGGAGTCTGAGGTGGTCTCAGGCTCCCAGGATGCCTCCCTCAGCCGCCACCTCGTTTTCTTTGGTTTTGGGGTCTGGGTGGATTTGGCTGATGGCAACAACTCCGTCGGGATGCATCTTCCCAGACGCCCGGCTTCCATGCGCTGGCTGTCTTCACGCCTTATGGTACATCTCGCAATTTCTCATGCATCTTTAAGAATTTGTGTCCACCAATTTGGAATGCTGTGGCATTTGGGTTTTCTTTTCCTGCTACACAAACAACTTTTGTCCTGAGTTTTATGCCTGTTTTTCTCGGTGGGTGGTCTTCTCACCAGAGGAGGCAAGGCTGCAGGGTCCTGGAGTCAGATACCTGGGTTTGAAACCCTGCCCTGCCTCTTCCCCAGTGTCATTACTGAAGCTCTCTGTGCCTGTTTCTTCCCTTGGAAGATACGAATAACGTGGTCGGGCTGTGGCAAGGAAGAAATGAGGCAAATATGTTACGGGCTGGGCCAGAGGAGTTGCTGATATGCGGGAGGTCTGGTCTTGACCGGCCCCTCAGGAGAGTTGGTGAGGCCTTTCTGTGTCCTGGGATAGCGGGGGGGGGGGGGGTGGGCATGAGCCCACCACAACTGCCCATTCTCTTGTTCCTACAGTGAGTGACCCCGGACCTCCCCTACCCGGGCTGAGAGGCAAAGGCCTAAATTCAAACCCCAACCTAACCTATGGGATTCTGCAGCCCCACATCCGCCCGGCCCCTCTGTGTCTCAGCTTCTTGACCTGTAACATGGGAGAGCAGAGGGCGTTGGGGAGGGGTGTTCCCCTGAGGCCTCCAAGGTGGCCAGACAGCTCCTGGGAGTGGGGTGGAGTCGTGGGCCTTTTTCTTCTCCCAGGAGGGCCTAGTTGCTGCTGATGTAAAGATCCAGGCCAGGCAGGAGCAGCAGCACCTGTTCAGGAGAGGTGGGCGGAGAGGGCCACCTGGCTTCCCTCTGTTCTCACGAGATGCGAGATGCGTTGTGGGTGGCGGTGGGGGTGGTGATGCGTGCGGGCCTCCTGCTCTGAGCGTGGCGGACAGAGGCACAGCCTCGTGGGAGGGTCTTCCCTGGGCAGATGCATTCTCTTCCCAGTCCTCACAGGAGCCCTAGAAGAGGCACTCTCATTCCCATTTGGCAGGGGGGAAACTGAGGATCAGAGTGGGAAGGCTGCCTGCCTGGTGAGGCCCAGCAAGTGAGGGGCTGAGCTGGGATCTGAACTCAGGACTTGTGACTCCAGCCCCTTCCCTAACCTCCCCCATCCAGGGAAAAGGAGGGAGAGATGAGACACGAGACAGGGGGGAGTTGGAGCCTTTGGAACCCAGCTTCCCAGCAGCTGGGGGATTCTGTGGGTGGTGGGAAAGGCGTCGTAAATATGCATGACATGCAAATACACCTCTAAAAAAACAACAAGGGGCCCACTCGAGCCAGGATGCCAAAGTGCTTTGGAAAGTGTAGTGTTGTATAAACACTTGGGTTGCTATGACGACTGCTCCACGCTGTCCCTTCCCTGGCATATCCAGGGCCAGCCCAGAGGGTTCAGGTGAAGGGCTTGTCACCTGCACCTCCTGACCGTCATCCTCCCCCATCCCTGCAGGCACCGGTGCCTCCCTCTCTGCGGGGTGCCTGAGGGCCCCGTGTGACCAGGACCTGGCCGCCCAGGCGCTGCAGGGCCCTGTCCCCGGCTGCTTCCCACCAGCACCTCTGTTCGAGCGCCCGGAGGGATGTGTGTGCCAGCCTTTGGTCCAGTGCTCACTCCCAAAGTGACGTCTGGTGGGTCCCGGCTGGTTCCCGCATTTCCTGGGCTCGGAGCTCCCTGGTTGGTGAGTAACTGCGTCTGCGGGCCTGGGCTCCTCACCAGCCCTCTGAGTTTGGCACAGCTCAGGATGTCCGGCCTCCCCAACCCCTGGTGCTGGCGTGCTGGCCAAGGGACCTCAGTGAGTTGTTATACATCTGGGCACCATTCATAGTTTAACTGGCCTGTTTCCTCCAGTCTTCCTGATTACCAGGAGGTGGGTGTGGCGACCACGCCCACTGAACACAGGAACTAGTCTCAGAGAGGGGCAGCCACCTGCCTGAGGACGCACAGCAAGCCCAGCTGTATCCACCTCCAAGGCCAGCTCTTGCCACACCCGAGGATGCTGGGGCAGTGGGTGAGTGTAGGCTTAGGAAAGGAAGGGAGCCATAATGGAACCAGACGGCCCCAGGTGGCTGAGACAAGGCCACCAGAGTTCCCAAATCTTGGGGGCTGGTGTTTCTGCCCCTTCGGCTCCCGCCCTGCCCGACCCCCAACAGGATTAGGTGTTGGGGCCTGTGCCCTCTCTCACCGTCCATCTGAGGATGCCAAAACCCACCCCCACACAACCCTGACTCAAGGCTGAAGCCTCGCCCCTCCTCCTTCTCACCGTACCGATCTGAACAGAAGTGATCCCCCAGTCCCCACTCAGGACCCACCACTGCACCTGACGCTTTACCAGGTCCTTCATCTCAGCCTCATCACCCGCCTCCCAAGGCTCTGGTGGCGTGGCTAGTCTAGTTCACAGATAAGGAAACTGAGGCTTACACAGGCTCACCTGCCACCTCTCAACACTGCATGGGCTGTTGGGTTAAGAGCTGCCCCGTCTGGCCTCAGCTCCGCAGGGACGAAGAAGTGCTCTAGTTCCCACTGGCCGGCCAACAGCTGGCACCCAGCCTGGCATCCAATGGGGATACAGCAAATAGCTTGGGAGGGAAAGAGGGGAGAAGGCGGGAAGCCTCTCAGCTCTCACCATCCAGACAGCAGGACCCACGAGTGCCAGGAGCCCTGTGGTTCAGCTGCTGGTCCCTGCTGATGGCTGCGGGTTGTGCGTTAAGCCTGGGCCTCCAGCAGGGCAGCCAGGCCCTCTGGTCCGATTCTGTCATCTGCCAGTAGCCCCCAGCCTCCCTCATCAATATGTATAATATGCAAATGTCATCAGGTGATTTTTTTTTTTTTTTAAAGCCTGTGAAGTTCACTGTGGACGATGCCTGCAGAAATGCTTTCGTGAGAACAAGGCTCTGCACACTCGTGGGTGGCCAGCCTTGTTACTAATAACCACACAGGCCACTCACTAGCTGCCCCAGGCTGCACCATCCTCCTCCCTGACCACCCACCTATTGTGGTGGCCCAAGACAGCTGGGCCCTTTGACTTAGAAGCTGTCACAGAGAGCTGTGCGTGTCTGTGGGATTTAGTCCTCTGCAGACACCCTGGTTGTGCCCAAAAAACGCCTGGGCTTTCCAGGGACTTGATACCTGGGCCTCCCGAGGACTTGATGTGTAGCCGGGCACCCTGAGCTGCAGTGGGCAATTACTCAAGCAATTACTATGTGCCTGGCATCACACTCACGTTTAGCGCTCTTTGCGATCTCAGTTCAACTCCCGGTAGCCTGCAGAAGGTTGGTGGGGACACAGGCCTGGACCTGGGCTGAGGGCTCACATGCTAACCACAGTCTTTCCTGGAAATCACTGCCCACAGTGTCCCTCCACCCCTGGGCCAGGTCCCGAGAGCACAACTGAGCTGGCAGCCCCGGGTGTGTGTAGCCTAGTGACGGAGGACGGGATTCCTTGGCACGAGCGCGCGAGCAGCCGCCAGCATCGCATGGAAAGATGGAGGCGCCGCGGCCGCGAGGGAGGTGTTACTGCTGCTATTTTGCTAACGAGCTGGTTATTTAAAGCACAGCTGAAGCTGAAGCCGGGAAGTGGGATGGGGCATCTCCACACCCAGGGCAGAGGCAGCTGGGGGACAGCCCAGAAGATGGCCCTAGATCCGGCCGGGTCAGGGCAGAGTCACACGCCCGGGTATATTTTCATCCACTTTATTAATAACAGTAGCAGCACCATCAAGTCCAGAAAAGGATGACTTTGTGCAGAAAAGAGGACACAGGGTTGGGAGGGGCATTGAGGGGCTTCGGAGAGACCGGCAGTGGCCTGAATGGTAGTTACAAAAACTCTAGGCCGTGTGATCACATATTGCACTAAACACCTTTGTTTTGCGTACTTTTCTCTATGTATTACATGTCACGGTTAAAACAATGAAAACAGTGATAGCTAGTATCTGTTGAGCATTTGCTAAGCACCAGACTCTTTTCTAAGCACTTTACTTTGCAGCTCACTGAATCTTCATGGACCCTCTTATTCGACTCATTTCACAGAGGAAGAAAGTGGGGCTTAGGGAAGTCAAGTTAGTTGTCAGGTGGCCAAAAAGTGGAGAAGGTGGGATGGGAAACCAGACAGGCTGGCTGAGGCCCCATATGCAAGGATCGGGGGCCAGGGAGCTCCCCAGAGGGGCGGGGGGTCCTCCACTTGTCCTCTTGGAAGGCCAGGCTGGGGTCTGGGAGTCTGACGTGCTGAGCACTTAGTAGCTTCGATCACCGGAACAACCCTATGAGATGAGCAGTGTTGGCCCATTTTACAGCTGAGGGCACTGAGTCCTCAAGAGGGGAAATGACTGGCCAAGGCCACAAGGCCAGCACATAGTGGAACCACTCTGCCAGACCCCAGTGCTCTGTGTCCTATGCATGCAGCAAGCATAGCTAGGGGCTGGGTGCCTGGTAGGGCAGGCATCTGGGTGCTGTGTGCTCCTGGCAGAGTGGGCATCTGGGTGCAGAGGCTCCTGGCAGCACGTGGCTGGAGTCAAGTTCTGAGGCAGCACTGTGGACCCTGGACCAGTGCTGGGCACACATCCTGGAGCAGGCAGCCTGCTCTGCTGACAGGGCAGCAGCCCAGAGGCATTCTAGCATTCCAAGGACGTGTCCTGTCTATACCCCTCCCAGTGCACATGGGCTGAAGAGGGACAGGCATCATACTGCCAACCAGATACGTGTGTGGAGCAAGAAGGGAAGGTCAGTGTGGTGGCGTGACAAAGGTAGTATACAGGGCGGCCTGCATGATGTGGCACTGTCCAAGACGACCCCTCTACAGAGGTGGCACAGAACTGAGACCTGGGCATGACCCGACCTGATCATGTTGGAAAATGTCCACTATAATGCTGTTGGTAGCAGCAGGACACCTGCGAACAGACCATCTGTCCATCACCGGAGGCTAGCTAAAGCCATGTGACCCAGCCACACAGTGGCGCCTGCTGTTAGAAACAGGCCGTGGGTCAGATGTGTTGTGCAGGAAGAACTTCAGAATGTGTCGAAGAGTTGTTGTTGTTTTCTGAAAAGAAGAGGGCAGCATGGTATCATTTTTGTTAGAGCTATGTGCATTTCTGCAAACCCCGCACGGGCTCCTTCTGGGAGTGGGCGAGGGGTGAGCCTTGCTGCTGGATTGGGAGTCTTTCTTTAATGTAGAACTTAGGGGGAGGAACAGAGGACCTTATGACTCCCAAAGTCCTGCCTGGGATATTTCTTGCTACCGGCCCCCCCTAGAGTGGGGTAAAGCACGTGGGCAGGGAATCCTCAGGCCTGGGTCCTCAGCTTCACCACTTCTTGGCTGTCTGACCTCGGACAGATTACTCGCCCTCTCTGAGGCTGAACTTTTTCTTCTGCAAAACAGGGGAGAGAATAGCATCAGAAGGTGGTTGGGGGCCTAAGTGAATTAAAACACGTGGAGGGCTGGGACAATCCCAGTGTTGTGTTGCTGAGGTGCTGCTGCTGTCACCACGGTGACCATCAGAGGTGGTGCCTTCTGTGTGCTCCTCATGTCCTGCCAGGCTCGCCTCTCCCTCCCTTGTGGGAGTCAGACCCATTGGGAGACGAGGTCCAGCAAGGTGGACAACTTGGCCGGGCACACGGCTGCTGGACCCCAGGCCAGCACCAACCCCACCCCACGCCCACCTTCCTTCCACCAACTCACTTGCCTCTGCCAATGACCACGCTTGCCAGAGACACTCTCACGGGGATGCCTGGCCCTGGAGTTGCTGTTTTTGACAGCCAGCACACCTGCCTAGGAAGACAGACACTCCCTGACAGCCACTCCGAGGATCTTAAATCTCAGACAGAGCAACTTGTGCCCATGAAGTCAAACTCCTGGAATCATGAAATCTCAGTCAAAAATAACACGGCAAGTGCAAACATATGCATTCTGTGAGGAAGTTCCCTGCACCTGTCTGGATGATGGCGATAAACTCGAAACTCCCCAGTTCTGTGTCTGTGAGAGACATTAAGTAACTTACGTCCAGCAAGACAATGGCGTTCTCAGCAGCTTTGCAAGTTGTGCTGCAGATCCATACCTGTCGACATGGAGTCTTGTCGATGGCACACTGTTGAGAGAAAATAAGAGGCTAAAAGATGGTGTCTACGATATGATATCTGGACTCGGAGTCTCTCCTGAGCATTAGGACCTGGGAGAGGAATGGGTATCTGCTAAGAGAGCTACTGATGTTGTCATTTTTGTTATGAAAACTATATATGTGTGCATGCTGCTTCCCAGAGATGCACCCAGGAAGAGAGTTGCTAAACTGCTCATGGTGGTTTCCTCCAGAGGGTGAGCTATGGGTGAGCTCGACTTTTATTTTTGCTCGCATCATTCAGAGTCTTTTCAGGTACAAGGGACAGAAAAACCCATCCCCAACTGGTTTAAACAGAAAAATTATTTATTGGATTGTAGAGTTCAGAGGTATGCTAGCTTCCGGTTTGGCTGGATCCAGGGACTCAGACAGTGTCACCAGGACCTGATTTCTCACACCGTTTCTCAACTCTGCTTTCTCTGGGTTGACCCCATGTTCTCACTGAGCTCTCCTGTCCAGGTGATAAGGTATCTGTCCAAAGGAATAAGCAAGAATTCTCCCCAAATAACTCAAATAGAAGTCTCAGACTGAGCCTTGGCATTGATCAGTCAAGTTTGTGGGATGTCCCCCTGCGGTCAGTTGATGTTGCGAGGGGGAATTCAGTGCTCTGATGGGCAGTTTGGGCCTGTGTACCATCCTCCAGCTGGGGTGGAGAATAGGGACAGTGGCTTCCCCAAAAGCAAACACAGGCTGTGATCTCAATGGCAGCCACACCCAGCAAGTTCCCCTCCTGTAGTTATCTGAGTTTACCAGGGCATGTGACTTCCATAAGCAGGAAAAACAAGGAAACTGCTGTGAGGAGTCCCAAGCCCCGACCGCCGGTCAGAGGCTCACAGAGGCAGCCTTCAATACTCTCAGAGTCTCTGAAGGATCAGTTTTGCTCGGGAGACCTCAGCCCTCTCAGTGTCCCAGGAGGCAGCTGTCTTGGCCCTCAAGGGCCTGCAGACCTTTGTGGGTGAAGGGAGCATACGGATGATTTACCTGGAATGTGGCAGGTGCTAAGATGGGAGTGCAAAGGTGGGTGGGCCGAGGGAACTAAAGGGCTAGCCTGGGAGCAAAGAAGGCTTCCTGGAAGAGGTGATGCCTATGTTGATTAGCCAAGCAGAGTACATGGACGAATGCTATAGGAGGAGAATTGTGTCATGTCAAATGCCCAGAGGCAAGTGGTGGAGGTACAGCCATCATATGAGAACCGGCAGGCCCAAACTACAGGGCCTTGAATGCCAGAGTAAGAACTTGGACCTGATTCTGAAGGCAGTAGGGAGGCCTTGAGGGATGTTGTGGGATGAGGGAAGTGTTCGTGAACTCACTGCCTGCTGCTGGGAACACAGCCTGGAAGGGTTAGGTCAAGACCTCACAAGGGGAAAGAGAGAAGGAACCCAATGTTAGGGGGCCCTGGATACCTGCTGGTATAACTTCCTAACCTGGGTTAGAATTCCTGTCTTGTGGTGTCCAGTCACTGCTTGCATACCCCCAGTGATGGGGAGCTTACTCCTTGTTCTCTCCACTGCTGTTAGAAAGTTTATTCCCAGGATCCAGTCTGCAGTTCTAGCACTACCCAGGACATTGAGGGATACCTCCCAGATAGCATGCCAGGAGAACAGGCAGGGGCCTGCATTTCCAGGTCAGGGAACCAAGACTGGGAGCCCTGGGTGTCTGCAGACCCTGCAGGGAGTTTGAGAGTGGGGCAGAGAGAGTGACATTAGCCTGACAGTAGAGGAACCATCTAGGCCTGCAGACACATGTGTGCTACCTCGGCCAATTCTCCAAATCCCCTTGCATGTTACAGACAAGGAAACTGAGGCTCTGAGAGGCCCAGCCTCCCATGCAATAGCACAGAGACGGTTGGAGGCAGAGCAGGAATGGGCACCCCTCCCCTCCCCCTCCGTGGCCCTCCTCCTCTCACCTTCCAGGTGGGGTCTGGTCACTTCATCTATCTGGGCTTGGACAGCTTTTTTCTGGAAACTCCCACCACCCAGATCATCCAGCGGACACCCTTCTAAATCCTCATTAATCCGTTTTGTGGCCGTCTATTTTGACAGCGGGGTGTTTGTTTCTGATGGATCAAAGCTCTGACATACACAAGGTGGTTTTTACGGGTCCTCTCTCAGGCTTTGTCATGCCTGCTGTCCATTCACCCTCTCTCTAGGCAGACATTTGTCAGCAAGGCCGCAGCACAGCCCCTTCCCCTGGGGCTTTCCCAGCTCAGCCAAGGAGAGCAGCATCTTGCAGTGACGAGAGGTGAGGCCTGGGAGATCACTTAGGGACCGCCAGAGCCAGCACAGTTGACTCTGTCCCCCCAGCAGATGTGAGGGGTGACTAGGGCTTCTGCGGGCAGCAGAGGCTGGGAGGGGCTCTACCAGGGTCCCGGCCTCCTGCTGCATAGAGGCAGAGGGTGTGCATGACGGTGGGGGGACACGGGGCTGAAGAGGTCAGCCAGAGCTGGGTTTGGGAGGCCTCCAGCACTGGCTGGGAGTTCAGGTTTAACCCTTAGGATAAAAGGGAGCCCAAGGCAGGTCAGGCCTGAGTGCTCGAAAGGTCTGGGCTTTGGCCGGTGTTGGGGTGATGGTGAGCAGGAGAGGACTAGAGGATGGCGCCGGGGCATTCAGCAGGGACACTCCGCAAGACTTGGGGGCCAGGCGCTGCAGAAGGGAGAGAGGGTGTGAAGTGTCACCCTGGGAGGAGGGTGCTGTGGGCTTGGGGGCCCTGTGGGCCAGTGTCAAGGTGAATCCTGGCAAAGGCTGGGTCTGTGTCCCCAGGGGGCCCCAGGGGCCTCCTTGGCTTCATGGGGCTTAGAGCAGCAGCCTGGTGCATCCCGCAGGGCCTGTCTCTGCTGAATGGCTGGCAGGGACACCCCCCTGTGGCACCTCAGTTGGCTCCTGTGAAGTAGAAGTGAGGATGGTGGTGCCCCAGGGGCTGTGGGGAAGATTGAGGCAGACTCTGGCCAGTGTCAAGCACAGCGCAGGTGCTTGGCAACTGGGACTGCTTGGTCACCATGGTCGGGGGCAGAGGTGGACCAGAGAGCTGGCTGGGCAACTGTGTGAGGTCGCAGAGGGAGCTGAAGTAAGTCACCTGGAAAGGGAACCAGAGACCCTGCGGGGCCTTGCTCCCTGGCTATCAGCTCTGCTGGGGGAGGCCCTCGTGGGCAAAGCTCAAGGGAAGGAAATTACAGCTTAGTCTGGGAAAACCTTTCCGATATCTAGAGCTCCGCAGATGGGCTCCCTTGGGTGGTAGCAAGCTCCCCGTCACTGGGAGTGTTCAAGCACCAGCCACACCACAACTTGGCAGAGAGTCTGTAGAGTGTCTGTGATTCAGCTGAGGATCTGGAAGGTCCTTTCCAGCCCAGAGTCTCTTGATTTCATGTTCTTCCTCCCCTGAACCACGGTTTCCTCATCTGTAACAGGAGGATGATAGCAGCCCCTACCCTGGAGCTGGCTGCAGAGTCACAGTGAAATCATCCAGAGACAGAGCTTAACCCAGATCTGGAAAGGCGAGTGCCCGGCTGGCAGTGGTGGCTGTGATCACAGAAGCGTGCTAGATTCCTGGGCGTGTCACTTCTGACAGGGCCTGGCTGCCTCTGCGTCAGGCTGCTCCAGCCCACCTCCCTTCGGGACCCACTTTCTGCCCTTGTCGTTGCACGGTCCCTGTCCCCTGCTCCCCACCTCACCTCCTGGGTGGCGGGATTGCCAGACCCCGCTGGGCCCCTTTTAGCTCCCACTTGCGCGAGAGTTGGCAGGTTGGGGCGCGGGCGCCATCCGCCTCCCATATGCTTCCTGCTATTTAGAGGAAACTCTCCCGCGTTCCTCCAACCACACCAGCTGACATTTCCAGACAGACGCTGGAATCAGCTCTTCGGGGGATTGGCAGATAAATTTGGCCCAGGCTGTTGGGAAAAGCTTCAGCCTTCCCAGGGAAGCAGGCCCAGGCTCCCCGACTTCCGTCCACCTGCTCTTCGACCTGGCCTCCCAGGGCCCAAACACTGTCCCGCAGCCTTGCAGGTGAGGGTAAGTATGCCCGGCCGTTGGGATGTCATACCTCCTAGCCTTTTGCTCAGAGGCGCAGGAGCTCAGGAGGCTCCTCCCTCGATGCCAAGACACCTGCGTGCTGCCTGTCCCGCCCCGCAGAGGTGCAGGCTCGGGGTGGGAGAGACCCGAGCTGACGATCACAGCTTGGACGTGTGGCTCCACCTCTTCGTCTGTAAAACGGGTGGGGAGGGCTCTGTCTGCGTAAAAGCCTTAGGATGGACACCCGGCCAAGCTCCACAAATACCAGCCTTACCATCATCACCAGCATATTTACTACTTGGGCTGGAGCAGCGCCGGCCCACACCAGGGCTCAGTGTATACCAGCGTTTTCCTCTTCTTCTTCCCTACAGCTGTGTCTGCTCAGGGGATGCTGGGGCTTTCAGACTCAGCTCAGACGGGGGGACCAGCAGCAGAAACGTGAGGATCCCCTCCTCCACACACGCACACACAGAGCTCTCTGTCCCAAGGTCTCACCGCCTCGCCACAGTTGGGAACACCCATCTGCTTGGTTCTGATGGACAAGAGGGAAGAGGAAGGCCAAGCCCGGGCCTTCAAGAGGCCGGCAAGAGGCATTTGGGAGCCTCGGTGCTTGTGCCCTGGGAGGGCCCCGGGAAGCTGGCGTGGTTGTTTGGCTGGAACGGGAGGTGTGTGCAGGGCGGCGAGTAGAGCTTCATACAGCATCTCCTGAGGAGCCTGAGTGCTGGCCCTGGGGAAGCAAGCAGAGAGACAGGTAGGCTTCCTGCCCTCAAGCAGCTCTGATGCTGGGTGGAGCAGGCACCAAGCGCCACTTGCGAGCAGTGAGACCGTAGCTCATGCTCCATAGGCCAGGAACTGAGAAGGAGACATGCTGGCGGTGGTCACTGGAAGCCCTGGAGGTTGCAGTGGTTGAAGGCGAGCCAGGGCCAGCCCTGCAGGCGTGATCAGGTAAAGGGCCGTGAGGGACAGAGGGAGCAAGTGCAGACAGTGGGTAGCTGGCAGGAGCCGGACCCAGGAGGTCTATGAGTGCCAGGCCCTGTCAGTTGCTGTCGAGGAAGAAGACACTTATGGTGGATGCAGGACCCTGTAGAAGGAAAAGGCAGGAACCGGGAGACCTGTCTGCAAAGACAGCTGCTGAATGCTGTGCGCACTGGAGTGGCTGTCCACAAGAGAGTTCTGGACCAGGCAGCGGTGGGGGGCAGAGAGGAGGGAACAAGCACCTCACTGGGGCCAGGAGCCAGGAGACTGCTGAGCTTTGACGGGAGGATCTGGACCTGCTAGGAGAGGGCTCAGGTAAGAGAGTGATGTCAGAGAACTTAGGGCCAGACTCCAGAGTGGTCAGGAAGTCTCAGAGGAGGGCTAAGTGCTGGGTGTGGAGAAGGGCTTCCTGGTAGCCCGCGGCTGCAGGCAAGAATGACAGCACACTGGTAGTAGAATGAACACAGCCCTCGGCATTAGACCCTGTGGCCGATTCCAAATCTGTTTGCTCTGTGACTTTGAGAAAATAACTTGACCTCTCTGTTATAATAATACTGAATCCGTTGAAATTGCATTTGGCTACACGTAACAGAGGAAGACAAATAACATTTGTATAAATACCCAGGAGGTTATTCATCTCATATAATGAGAATCTCAGAGGCAGGCAGGCAGGCAGGGTCAATGCAGCGAGCGGCTCAAGCGGCAATCAAGGGCCCCCAGCCTCGGCCTTCCTTAGCATTGTCTTTCATGCTCATGGTTACAAAATGGCTGCTGCATCTCCACGTGCTGTATCTGAATTCCAAGCAGGAAAAAGGAAATGAAACCTGCATGCTTTCTCTTTCTTATCAGGAAAACAACAGATTTCCTGGAAGCCCCGCTCAGTGGATTTTTGCCTGCATCTCTCTTGCTGGATGTGGTTGTGTGGCCACCCTAGCAGCAAGGGAAGCTGATGAAGTGCTTTTGTTTTCCAGTCCTCCCAGCACTGAAAAACTGGGCACTTCTGTTAAACAAAAGTGAATACTAGGAAGCAGGATAGCTAGCATGGCCACTTGAGAGTGCCTGACTCACAAGGAAGGGCTCGTGAAGTCATGAACATGGGTAAACACTTAGCAAAATCCCGGGAAGTGGCAGCTCACCAGCATGTATTCACGCGTTCATTCCTTCAGCAGGCATATATTGTGAGGGGACATCATACGTAGCGCTGGCGTGACAGCGACAGCCCTGCCCTTTGGGAGCTCACAGTAATGAAGACGGGCGGGAAGCAGACAGGTCTGCTTTGCTTCCGTCCGGGCCACCACGGAGACGGGAAGGCCTGTGGGCTCGTGTCTCTGCCTCCTCACTGCTGTGGCTCCTCCCTTAACGGTGGCAGGTGCGCAGTGGCTAGTTACCGGTTGAATGAACTGCCACAAGACACACTGACTAGGGCCTCTGCGCGCAAGGCTCTCTGGACTGGATAGTGAAGGCGGGTGACACATCATCCTCTCTCCAGGGGAAGTGGGGAGAGAGCGGCCAGGGCAGGCCCGGCTGGGTGCCAGGACCTGAAGTGACAGAATACATGGTGCCTCTCTCACTGAGCCCACGGTCTAGGAGGGGAGGGTCTAGAGTCCTGAGGTCATCCTGTTCGCATATCCCGGCATGAGAGCCTTCCCCTCTCTGAGCCTTAATCTCCTCACCTGGGATGATGGATCCGATGGGCCCTGGAGGGGACACCACAGATGCTGGGGCTGGTGATGGCAGTGTGCGATAGCCCCCATGTGTGGGGAGGCTGAGGCACAGCAAACCCCAGAAGGAGAGGAGGCCGCTGTGGTAGGGAAGGGAGCCCTGCGGCGTCTCCTGGGGGCCGAGAGGACAAAGAACCCAGGCTCTGCCTCCCTCCTTGCCACCTGGCATCTGAGGCTGGCAGTCATGGCCAGCTGGGCACAGAGCTCCCAGTGCTGGGTGTGGACAGGAAGCAAAGGGCACCCTGAGGGGCCTGAGGGTGGCCGCGGTTCCCTGGGGTCTTCTGGAGGGAGGAGAAGCCTGGAATATTAGGGTGGGGACCTGGTTTTGTTGCTTGTCTGGCTCTGTGAACCTTGGCAGTCTTCTCAGCCCATCTGAGCCTTGGTTTCCTCATCAGCAGAATGGGTGTCATGGCCCTTCCCTTGCCTGCCCTTGACACCTTGGCCCAACATGCAGTAGGTACTCAGCGTGGTCGGGGATCATCGTCACCCTTGTTATGTTTTCCTTGTTGAAAAGTGGGACCGTTCCCTCAATGTGCCCCTACTGTGTGCCAGGCTCAGTGCTGGTCACACCGTCTCATTTTGTCACAGCTCTAGAGGTGGCCTTCCTGCCATCATGAGAAGAGGATGCCAGTGTTCAACTGTGCTCATCTTGCCCTTCTGCTGCCTCAGGAGGATAGAGTTGCTGGCTCTGTGGGGGTCTCTACTGAACCAAAGTCTTGGGGATCTTGAAGGAGGCTGGAACAGCTCAAGGTGTTTGCTTTGAGACCGTGCGGGCAGCCTGTGACATCAGATAGGGGGTCAGGCGGGAACAATGCCAGCCCTCGTCAAATGGCAAGGACCAGTAAAGATGGCTCAGGGGTGAGCGTGGAGTGGGGCAGGCTGGAGGATCAGAAATGCCTCTCCTCTTTATTCAGTGTCTTTAGGACAGGGCAGCGAGCCCAGCCCTTGAGGTGAGGTGGCAACGGGCCTGTTCTGTACTGCTGGGTTTGGCAGTGAAATTGTATCCAGTGGCTAGCTCTACTTGTGTCTGAAATGAAGCCAGGAGGCAGAAAAAAGGAGTCTCGGAAAGCTCTCTTAGCCTAGGGAGGTGGATTTTTTCAGTCAAGTGTCCCCAGAAAGACTTCTTGAACTGTCCAAACCCAAGGAACTTCACAGGGTGAGAAACACATGAGAAAGCAGGCCTGTAGGATAAAAGATATGCAAGTAGAAATTGGGGTAGCCCCTTGAAGCTTTACTAATTGTGGGGCAGGGCCAGCCACATTGACTCATACCTGTCATCCCAACACTTTGGGAGGGTCTCTTGAGCCAGGAGTTCGAGACCAGCCTGGGCAACATAGCAAGACTCCATCTCTACAAAAAATAAATAAATGAGCCAGGTGTAATGGCGTGCCTATATTCCCAACTACTTGAGCCTAGGAGGTCAAGGCTCTGGAGAACCATAATCATGCCACTGCACTCCAGCCTAGGCAACAGAGTGAGACCCTGACTCAAAGTTGTGGGACAGGTAACTAGCTGGGATTTTTTTTTTTTGAGTTGGAGTCTTACTCAGGCTGGAGTGCAGTGGCACGCTCATGGCCAATCCAGCATCAACCTGCTGGGCTCTAGCGATCCATCCACCTCAACCTTCCAAGTAGCCAGAACTACAGGCATGCACTACCTCGCCCCACTAATGTTTGACTTATTGTAGAGACGAGGTCTCACCAAGTTGCCTGGACTAGTCTCGAACTTGCAGGCTCAGACAATCCACTCGCCTCGGCCTCCCAAAGTCCTGGAATTACAGGCTGAGCCACCAAGCCTGGCCTGGAATTTTTTTAAAAAGTTTTCACTGCCACCTCAGCATGAGGGAAGGGAATTTGGCACTTTGACCTTGGCGCTGGCTGGTTTGGGTGTGGCCCTCATTTGCCCTGTCCTGGGTGCTGATGGTGCTATGCGTTGTCCTTGGTGCTGAAGAGGGAAGGTTTGGCCTAAGAGTGCTGTCCACGGTACTAGCTCCAGAGAGCTTCAGGGAATCGTTTCTTTTTTTTTTTTTGAGTTGGAGTCTCACTCTGTCGCCCAGACTGGAGTGCAGTGGCTGCTCCCGGGCACCGCAGCCTCGACCTGCTGGACTCCGGCAATCCTTCCACCTCAGCCTTCCGAGTAGCCGGAATTACAGGCATGCACTACCACGCCCGGTTGATTTTTTGTTTATTGTAGAGATGAGGTCTTGCTGCCCAGGCGGGTCTCGAACCCGTGGGCTCAGGCAATCCACTCACCTCAGCCTCCCAAAGGCACGAGATTACAGGCTGAGCCACCAAGCCCAGCTTAGGGAATCGTTTCTATGACTGTGGATTTCTGGGACCCAGCTGAGAGGTCAGAGCTTTGGCCTTGGCATTGATCTGATCTCAGTAGCATCTTCTGAGGCAGGATTTGGATCCCTGATCTCATCTGCAGCCTTTTAAGAACTTTGAGGTATTACATTATTTCTAAACATCAACTACAGGGGAGGTACTAACATTTATCCCCGTTTAGAGGTGAGAAAACTGAAGCTCAGAGAAGTTAAGTGACCTGAGACTGTGTCTCTAGCCTCAGCTTCCTCAGTCATAATAAGAAGGTTGCTGGTAACATTACACAAACTAATGGGTGAGGCAGGGCTTTGTGGACTGACGCATAGAGGGACTGGCAGTAAGCTCACACGGAGGAAAGTGCAAGAGGACATTAAACACAGATACTCTTGGCTAGTGAGACCCTGACTCAAAGTTGTGGGACAGGTAACTAGCTGGGAATCTCGTGACATTTCCTGGGAGATCTGAGATTTAAACCAAACTGAAGTGGGGGGGTGTCAGGTGCAGGATTTGTGGGGGAAAGAAAGAAAATGCCCATTTCTGAGCACCTACTGTGTGCCAGCCCTGTACTGGGCACTCAACACCCACTGATGAAGAGTGCTGTCTCCCCATGCAGAGTAGAAGCGAGGGGAAACGACCCCAAGGTTACTCATGGGGAAAGTGGTGGAGCTGAGAAGTCCCCAAGAACTGGGAGCCACAGATGTGGACATCAGGGGCCCCAGGTGCCATCTGGTCCCGCCCAGAGAAGGGGTGTCCGTCACTTACTGGGGGTACACAAGTCAGTCAGCAGCACCTGGCTGGACTTGGCTTCCTTTGGTGTCTCTCCACTGCAGGACTAGGGCACTGCCACCCTCCCCTTGCTACTGGTCTAGGCTCCAGGGAGAGGGGAAATCAGCGTTGTCACAAACAGGGATGACGTGTCAAGGAGACCCCAGGTTCAAGTTCTGGGTCTGCCATGGGGGTGGCCATGTGGCCTCAGACAAGTCACTCGTACTCTCTGGGCCTTTGTTTCCCCACCTCAGGAAGAGCAGAAGAGCACTGTCATCACTGCCCTGCGGGTGGCTTTAAGGATCAGAAAAGAGTGAGTGGGAAAGGGCAGATGGGTTAGTTTTTTGTGTAGAAACGCAATCCAGAGAAGGGAGGTGAGCCCCCACAAGGCAGCACAGCAAGTGTCAGAAACAGAAGAGGGCCTGGAACCGCCGCCCTGAGCCACCAGTGCCATTTCCCAGCAGGACTGGCACCATGGCTGGGCAGCACCTGGCAGCCCCAGCCGACAGACATTCCTTCAGGCAGGCAGTCTCAGCCCAGAGCCAAGTGTCCCTGTAGGGGGTCAGTGGCCAGGCCAGCTCTGACTGTTCCTCCTCCAGCCACCCTGGTGGCTCCAAGCTTAATATGCCTCATGGGGCTGCTTCATGCCCAATTAGCCAGCCTCAGCCACCCTCTGTCTGGGGCCCTCTTGTGGCCATCGGAGCCCTGGGCCGCTGTGTGGCTTTTGGGAAGAGGTGACCACCTGCTCTTATGATCACCTGTGGCCTGGGGGGTCGGCTGCCCCACCTTCGCGGAGACTGAGCTCCCGGGCCCAGACATGCTTGTGGCTGCACCCTCCCTCCACACCCTCCCCTGCTCCAAAGCCTGGCAGTAAGAGAAGTGAAGAAGGAAAGGAGAAAAGATGGCAGGCACGACCAGGAGAGCAGGAGGGAAGGAAGGCGGGGCTGGCACCAGCAGCCTCCTCAGCCGAGGCTGGATCACTTAAGAGACAAAGCCGGCTTCCAGCGGCCTGAACTTCTAGGGCCTGTGGAGCCAGCAGGACGCAGACCCTGAGAGGGAGAGCCCCAGCGGGACACATTGTCTGAGGTAAGAGTTTAGTGTGGGGCGGGGTCAGGGCTTGTTCTGGGGCTGGAGTCAGAGGGAAGTGCTTTGCACCGCAGGGCTGGAACTTGGGGCCTTGACTTCCTCACCAGTGCCTGTCAGCACACAGCAAGCATGTTGGGGGAATGAAGGAAGGAAGGCACGACTGGAGGGAGGGAAGAGAGGGAAGAAAAGGGTGGGGGAGGAGGAGGGAGGGAGGGAGGAAGGGAGGAAGAGAAGGAAGGAAGGAAGGGAGAAAGGGAGGAAGGAAGTGATGAAAGGCATTTGAGGGAAAGAAAGGAGCCGGGGTAAGTGTGGAGCTTGTGGGAACTCTGCAAGCCCAAACTCAGGGGTGTTACTTGAATGCTTTTCTTACATAAATTATGTTGCATCAGTCAATCTCTGCATTTGCTTTTTTCACTGGTACGTTTTTGAGATCTGTCCAAGCGCACGCGTAGCTCAGTCCGTTCACTTCGTCTGCCGACTGGTATTCCAGCAGGTGTCTCCGCTGCATCTGCCCATCCCACGGGTGGTGCCTCGGCCTTCCTGCTTGTCTGCCCCGGCCTCCCTGTGGGTGTGGCGTGGGTTCCTCTGGAGGCCGGGCTTTCTGTGTTCATGAAAATGGCCAGACTGCCCCCTGAGGTCGTGCTGCCACTTTGTGCTCCACTCGTGATCTGCCCCACACCTGCCATCAGTTGACTTAGCACTCCTTAACTTTGCTAATTCGTGGGAGAAAACCTCCTGTTCTCATCAGCGTCGCCGACTACGGAGAAGCTGAGTGCTCACTGAGATGTTTAATGGTCATCTGAACTTTCTCTTCTGCAAAATGCCTGTTCATATGCTTTGCCCAATGTTTTACGGGTCACATGTCTTTTTCTTATTAATTTGTAATAGAGGCTTATATATGTGGGTATTAATCCCGGTTATATGTGCTGCAAACATTTTCTCCCAGTGTGTTACTTGTCTTTTAACTTTGGGTCTTTGTCGACCAGAATTTTAAATTTTAGGAGTGATAAAACTTATCTCCCCTGTCTTTGCTTTTACTTCTTTGCCACTTGTTTGAGAGGCTTCCTCACCCAAGGGCATTGAGAGGCTGTCTCCTCTAATTATTTTAGTGTTATTTTTCCTTCTGTGTTCCATATTGAGACCTTTGGTTCAGTCTCGGCCTTTTTTTTGCCTGTGCTGTACATGGGGACTGATTGTGTTTGACAAGGCTTCCTGCCGTTCCAGTAGTCATGGAGTGCTCTGTCCTTTCCTCGCTGATGTGAAAGCCACCTCTGTTTTATGTGGGGTGCTTGTGTGGCTGGGGGCTTGTTTCTGTCTGCCTCATTGGTCCCCATCTCCCCTTTGTCCCCTTCTACGCCAGGTTCCAGAGCTCACTGTTTCCCACAGAGTATTGGCCATGGGGTAGCATGGGTCTTCCTTGGGCAAGACTGTCCCACTCAGTCCCTGGCACTCAATGCCAGGAGGCCCTTCCCAGTCCAGGTGACAGCCAAAGATGCCTCAGTCATTTCCAGGGATGCGCCAGGAGGGAGGCCCACCGCCCCCTCTGCTGAGAGCTGCCACAGGCCTTCCATCACAGTTGGACACCCAGCAGGACAAGCCCGCCCCCTCCCTGGCTGACTATTCTTTTGTGCGTTCTCATTCCCCTCTGCTGCACTGCCAGAAGTGGCCTCTGGGACATGGCACCCTCAGGCACTCTGGACACAGGACTCCCTTTCAGGGCAGCCCGCTCTTCTGGGTGGTGGAGGAAGGGTCTGATTGTCACAAAGTGTCTTTTGCTGAGTGAAGTTGGCCCTTCTGTGCCCACTTCCTCCCGTGATCCCAGATCCGCCTTGGCTCCCCCTCACTAACTGCAGACAGCAGACATTTCCCCTCCACCTCAACTCTCCCCTCCAGGCTCCCGAACTCAGTGACCCCAGTTCCCTCTGATGTTTGTCAGGGACTTGGCTTCAGTGGCAGGTAGCGTGGCATGTTGGAGCTCTGTCATGACTCACGCACTGGGTTAGAATTCCTGCTCTCCTGCTTAGAGGCTGTGTGACCCTGGGAAAGGGAGTCAGCATCTCCATGCCTCGCTTGTTAAAAGGGGATAGTAGACCCTCCTTCTGCCCCCCACAGAGTTGATGAGGGGCAAGGGGCATAAATGGCTTGCCTACGAAGAGATGGTTGTGAGCATCTTTCCTGCCATTATTCCTTCTTCGTGGTTCTCCTGGTCATTGTCCCACCCATCAGGAGAAGTGTCCAGAGCTGAAGGGAGCAGGAGGGCTCTTGCCAGGAAGTCCCCTGCTGCGTCCTCTGCCTGAACAACTGGAATCACAGGACCTGCTGCGGGGCGGCTGTGAGATGACAAAGAGGGGTCAGGGCCAAATCTGTGATTTGGGTCCGATCATTTGTGAGGGTGGTGCAGCTGTCAGCTGGGTAGGGAGACTGGGAAGAGCAGGCTCGCGGGGTCAGGAGTTCAGGTTGGGTGGGTCGAATTGGCGATAGCTGTGGGCTGTCCAAGTGGAGAAGCTCAGTGGAAAGTTGGACATGGACATCAGTGTTCCGGGGAGGGAGGGGTCCAGGCTGGAGGTGTCAGTGTGGAGCCGTGTACCTTGCCAGATCTTCTCTGCTCAGATGTAGTTTTACGTGCTTTTCCCATAACTAGAACCATGCTTTAGCTGTCCTGCAGTTGGCTTTTTTCATTTCTCTTTATGCTTTGAAGTTTGGGATTTTGGGGTTTTCAGGCCAGTACCAAGAGATGACATCATTCTTTTTTGTGGCTGCATGCTATTCCACAGTGTGGCTGAATGAACATTTATGTCCCAGATTCCCTCTGACAGACACTGGCTGTTTCCTCCCTCCCAGCGCTGTGGGTCCCTTGCGCGGGCCTCCTTGCACAAGTGATGGAGTTCCTCTGGGCTGCTGGGGGCTGCATAGTTGCTGGTGGCAGCTCCAGGCTTCCCACTTTTAATATTTGACCTCTGCCCAAGGATTTGTTTTAAAAGTTTTGGAAAGTCTGAAAACAAATATTTCCTGAGTCAGGCCTCAAACTGGGCCTGGGTTCAAGCAGCAGGCACACCTGAAAGCCTCTCCAGCCTGGAGACTGGTGCTCTGCAGCTGGGAGGCAGAAGGCAGGGTGGTAAAGAGACTGCCTTTGGAGTACGAGGTCAAGTTCTCTGGCTCTTCCTCCCGGTGTGTTCTAGAACACATTACTGACTTTTCCTGGGTCTCTGCCTTCCCACCCACAAAACAGGTAACAATAGTGGCCCTCTCCCCCATATGGGTGTGGGTTACAGGAGACATGAGTGCCGAACCCTGGGCCTGCTAAGGCCGGTGTGGGCTGAGCACTCTCGTGGGACCCTGGTCATCATCATTTTAACTGTGTCTAAGCTATGAAGGTCTCCTGATTCTTTTGTTCCTTTTCTTTCCTTCTTTTTAAAATTCCCTTATATAAGTAAGAAAAATAAATAAGAGATCTGGAGAAGAGAAAAAAAGAAATGAGATTATTCCAGGTTATACATTGTTAAAGTTAGGCTATAAATTTGCCTCTGAGCTTCCTAGTAGACAAAGACAAAAGGGAAACACAAGAAGTAGCATGATTCACAGTTCCCCTGAAAGGAAAAGAAGGCAGCTAATTGCTCGCTGTGTGCAGAGTAACCACGTACTCAGCCGTTCATGCACCAAGTACAGTGCAGCAGGGGCTGCCACAATTCTAGTCCCCAAAGGATCTGAGGTTCAGAAAGGCCTCAATTGTGGCCTGGAGGCTGTGATACTAATGGGTGGGTGATGGAGTCTGAGCTCTTGGTCTCCTGATAGGGGAGACAGTAGGACCACACCTACCTTTCTGCAAAGCCAAGTGGAAATGGGGACTCAGAATTGTGCAAACTGAACCAAGGGCATGGAGTCTCAGCTGGGAGAAGACTTCCTGGAGGAGGTCAGATCTGCCCTGGGCCTTGAAAGACAAGTAAAGGCTTTGCCCCCAAGAGATAACAGTGAAGGTCCTGAGATCCTCACCAGGCCCTGCTTTGCAAAGAGCCTCTGGCTGTGGCCTGTTACAGCTGAAGGGAACTTAGAGAACTTAGAGATTCAAGTTCAAGTTCACCTAGGGAACTTGGAGATTCAAGTTCACTGTACTTTCATGATGAGAGAGCTGAGGCCCAGATAAAGTAATAAGATAAGGCAAAGATAAACCTGGGGTCACACAGAGAGGCAAGAACTCCGCAGCTCCTGCCTCCCTGACCAAGCTAGTTCTCCCCCATCTGCCCCCCACAGCTCCTGCTCTGGGTTCTGACTCTCCTCCTGCAGGGTCATTAACCACCTCCTGCCTGCCGTGAGGCGTCCCCTATATTTAACTCCCACGTTGTGATTTGCAGGCCCAGAATAGCAGCCCAGGGGGTGAGGGGCATGCTTCCTCTGCACCCTCCTCTAGTCTAACTGAATGTCTCATGGTCATAGTCCCTTCCCCAAGAGCAGTGTCCTGGATCCTGGGCCTGTGTCATTGCAATGGAAAATTGGCTTGTCCCCAAGTGGTACTCGCTATACATGCTGAGACCTGGCACTCTGGCCCCAGGCAGCCTCAACTCTGATCCAGCGTAAACTCTACCCCTGGTCTCAGACAGAGCCCTGATCTCTTCTGTAGGTGACCCCTGACCCTGGCCCCAGACTGGGCCCTGACCTTGATCTAAGACTGAATTCTGCCCCCTTCTCCAAGCTGAGCCCTGACCCTGTCCCCAGACTTTCTGGTCTTGACCCAGATTGTTGGCAGTTGGGGACATCAAGACTTGGGGTTGGTCCTCACCCCCCTTTAACTGCTAGAAACTCAGCTGAGGACCCCCGCCTTCGCCATATAGGCCAGGGGCTCCTGACTTAGATTGTAACCTGAAGGGTCTGTCTCAGAAACCTACCCCTCACACTGTGACCTTGGCTGCAGTGGCTGGGGGACCACTGCAGGTGACGGAGTGGGTAAGAGACAAAGCCATCCGGTACCACCCACTCCGACCATGACCTCTGCCTCCCCAAGTGGGCTGCCAACACGGGCGAAGCCCTCCTGCCCCTCTTCCTTCATCTGCCTCCTCTCTGATTCCCCAGGCCATCCGTGGTGAGGCTGAGATATTTATAAAAACCTGTGTCCTTCATGATCAAGCCGGCCCCAGGGACCAGGCTCAGCGCAGCTCTGTTCATCCTCAAAGCCCTGAAACTTCAAATACCTCCACTGCCAGGCCCTCATCACAGTCCTCTCTGTCGCCAGTTGCAGTCCCAGCCCCTGCATTTTGGAACTGCCCCCACTCTGTGCCCTGTCAGACTTGGAACACTGTTCCCAGCAGCCGGGAACCTGGCTGGGTGGAGGGGCCGGGCCCTGGAGGCAGGCGGCAGCTCTGCGATGAGTCACTGCCGCCTCTGAGGACCGGTCTCTTTGTCTTGCAGATGACAGTGCCCATCCCCCACGCCCGGGCTGTGGTGCGGGGTGTGGGAGTCAGGGAGGCACCCAGGGACAGAGAGGCCTGCTCAGTGCTGAGTCCAGCCGTCCCAGTCACATTCGAGCGAGTGGGCAGGGCCTACCTTCGCTCTGCCACAGCCTGTCCCAGTGCCTGAAGGTGCACCAGCTAAAGCGCAGGTCACCCGGAAGGGAGGCGCTTACAGCTTGCCCCTTTGAAGAAATTGCAGAGGTTCCTGGGAGCATCCTCCACTCGCCCTGCCCTCACGGGGTGGCCCTGGGGCCTGGGGGACAGGCTGGGAATGGCTCGGGATCCTGCCCTTGAACGGGCCGAGGACCCAGGGATGGAAGGAGGCAGATCTGAGAGTCGGCACAGACAGAGCCGCCAGCCTGGCCAGCGGGGGTGCTGCTGGGGCTATAGCAGGGCACCCCCTCAGGGGCTGGGGCTGCCCCTGGGTGATGACAGAAGAGGAGCCAGGCTGCCAGCAGAAATCCAGGGCTCAGTCCAAGTGTGTTGAGTCTCAGATGCCAGAGTGACATGCAAAAGGAGGAGACCGGGAGGTGACAGAGCCTCAGGGTCGCCCGTCATTTGTCATTCATTCATGCTTTCATGCATGCATTCCCTTGACAGATATTTATTCAGCACCTACTATGTTTTAAGCACTATATCAGGCCCTGGAATATTACAACAGATAGAATCTCAGTCCAGTGGAAGAGACAGACAATAAGTAAAATAAATGAACAATGTTCTGTTCATGGGTGACATAGCAGTGAGGAGGCGACATTTGGGCTGAGCCCTGAGTGAAGCAAGGGAGAAGCCACGTGAAGGACTGGGAAAGACCCTTCCTGGTATCGGGAACAGCTAGTACAAAGGCCCTGGGGCAGGAAAGAACTCAGCAGCTCCCAAAAAGGAGGAGGAGGCAGGTGGGCTGAGGGCTGAGGGCTGAGGGAAGAGGGAGAACGGTCAGGAAGGAATCGTGTGGCTTTTATGAGGGGCTTGGCTTCCGGGGAGAGGCTGGGGCGGGAGTAGAAGTGGGAGTCCTCAGGGCAGAAGAGGGGATGAAGAGTAACAGGAGAAGGGAGCAAGTGGAAGGGGCCTGGCCAAGAGCCTAGGAGGCCTGGAATGCCCACTGAGCCTGGGGTCAGAGACCTGGGCTGGAACCCCAGCCCTTCGCCTCCTCACTGTGGCCGTGGGCAGGTCTCCCCCTTGCTGGGCCTCAGCTTCCCCATCTGTTGAGTCATGAATGGATGCCTTTCCCTGGGAGACAGAGTGGTAGCAGGGGAAAGGCTGCTAAACTGCTAGGTGCTGTGCACTTGGGAGGCAGTTGGTGATCTGGAGCTGGCCACCTTGCTGCGCGGGGAGGGCAGAGCTGGCCTGGATTTCTGGACTTGTTTCCCCCCAAGGTCTCCACAAGGAGCCCCTTGGGGGCACTGGGAAGGGAGCCAGCGGGGCAAGTCTGGGTGGTCCAGCTGCCCTGGAGATTGCCCAGACCAAACTTGCCCCAGCCCCAGCCCCTGATTGTTTTCAAGTCGAGGTCTCACTGTGTTGCCCATCAAGAGCGCAGTGGCATGTTCACAGCTCACTGCAGTCTTGACCTCCTGGGCTCCCCAGGCCCTTTTTAAAGTGAAAAACCAAGGCAGACGCTAGCACCAAGGGAAGGAAGGGCAGGCTCCCTTTACCCAGTAACTGCCATGTACCTGTACCCTTTGTGGTGTTTCAGACATGTGGCCTCTGTCGTTCAGACCAGAAGGGAGAGGGACTGTACAGAGGCCTAGGGTGGATGGCCATGCTCAGGCTTCGTCCTGCCAACCCTGAGGCAGCAGGGAGAGCACAAGGACCCACCGGGCCACTCACCCAGTCTCCCTGGCCCTGCATGCCACATGGTCTTCCGTTTGCTTCTCTGAACCTATGCGTCTTTTTCCTGGAAAACTCACTCTCACTCTTTTTCTCTCCCTTTCTCCCCCTCTCCTCTCTGTCTCTCTCTCTCTCTCTCTCTCTCTCTCTCTCTCCCTCCCCACCTCTCTCCCCCTCTTTCTCCTCTCTCTCTCCCTCTACCTCCCTCCCTCCCTCTCTCTCTCCCTTTCTCTCTCTCCCCTCTTTCCCTCTTTCTCTCTGTCTCTAGCACCCCTCATCTCCCTCCCTACCCCCCCCACACACTTCATCCCGTGGATCCCTCCTTATCCTTTACTCTCCAGATCTCCATATCAGATCTCACTTTCTCCCCACTAGATGCTGCCCTTAACCCACTATCTCCATCCTGACGGGTGGGTCCCAGTGCCCTCCCCACTGCCTCCCCAGACAGTGTTTGATGTTCACAATCTCTTGCCCTGACAGCCTGGCTGGGCCAGCGGCAGGATACCCTGGCGGCAGGATGACAAGCGCTGCTTAGCGCCTCTGCCCTGCGGGGTGAGCTGTGGGGTTCGGGAGCTCCGCCTCACCTACAGAGCCGGGCTCCATAGTCTGCATCTCCACTGAGCATGATGCCAGTCGCTAAGTGGCTTCTGGGATGAGCCTGGATTGCGTGGGCTCCATAGTGCATGTGTGCACGTGGCCCCAGGTGCAACACGTGGCGAGGGGCCTCTGTGAGTAATTCCGGTGGTGTCTCCAAGCGCTGTCTCCATGGAGAGTCCTCCCCCCCCACCCACCCAGCCCCAGGTGGCTGCCTCTGCTCCCCTTCCGGTCCCCCTCCCAGCCTCTCTGTGACCTGGATTTGACCCACCTTGCCTCCCATGCCCCGGCCTCTCCCCAGACACACCTGTCACTCAGGAGGGGCTCCAGGTTCTGCCACTGCCAAGGCCATGTGGAGAGAGTGGGCCCTGCATGCCGTGGCTGGCCGGACCGCTCCTCGGCCTGAGAATGATACCTCCCTGGGGGTGCAGAGGCTTTACCATGACCCAGGGTTTCCCCAAGTTGGTCCTGCTGTGCTGCCCTCCCCCGGCTCCCTCTGCATACACACCCACACGCGCGCGCGCGCGCGCACACACACACACACACACACACCAGCCATGTACCCACTTTCTCACTCATTGTTCCTCCACCTGGAACTCTCTTTCCCAGGCATCCATGAGGTCCACCCCTCACTTCTGCCCAAATACTGCTTTCCCAGAAAACCTTTCCTAACCACATCAGCCCATGCTTCCTTACCTGCTCTCGTTTGCTTCTGAGGAGGGATCTGACATTACCTTATGTATTCGTGTGTCTGTTGCCTGTCTCCCCTGCTAGAATGTTGGCTCTGTGAGGCAAGGACTTGGTTTTCTGTGCTGCTGTCCCAGAGCCTTGAGTGCCTGGCACATAGCAGCTGCTCAGAAAATACCTACCAAGTGAATGAGTGATTGAACCTAAGCACTTAACCCAGAGCCCAGCCCCAGCGATCAGCAGTATAGCCATCGAGGCCAACTACACCATTCTCACCGCAGCACAGAGAAGAAGCATGGCGAAATTCGTCTGTCTGTGCTGAACAGTCCCACACATTCGATCCCTTGTAGCCCTCACAGTCAGTTCCCTATGATTGGCTGGGTAGGGGGTGAGGCTTCAGGAGGCGCCAGGGTCCTTGAGGCCGGCTAGACCCATTGAGCTGGAGCCCAGGCCTGCCTGGCCCAGCCCCGGGCCCTCGACTGCTGCCAGCTGTGCAGCCCCAACCTGCAAGCAGCAGTCTTGGGAGTGCCATGCAAATAGCATCACGGCAGTGGAGGCTCTGGGCCACTGAGGAGGGAGGCAGGTCTACCTCCTTTCTGTTGGACAACCTCGGGCCAGCGTTGCCCCTCAGCCCCTCAAGAGAGCAGTGAGTGGGGTCACTCAACCAGCTGGAGGCTTGGTCTGATGTGCCCAGGTCTAAGAGGATGACCATAAAGCATGGGACACGGTCTCCCATCCCCAGCCCCATCACCCAGCACACACACACACATGCCACCTTCACCAGGACCCTATGAGGGACAGGTGGGAGTTTGCTCTCCCTCCTGGGCGATTCCACGGGCCTGTTGAAGACTTCTGACCCAAAAGGAGCCTTGAGCAGCCTCCATTTCTTCATCTCTAACCCAGGACCATAACAAGCCCTGCCTGAATTCAAATGATTCAGAAGAGAGGGTATGGCTTCTGTGAGCTGTGCTCCTTTAGGCAATGGCAGCCCACCCTGCAATAGGAAGTTGGCGTGTGCCCCAGGGAGGAGTTTCTGGAAGAAAAATCTTGAGGCCCTTGAAGGTGCAAAGGAATAACCGTCTTTATTCCCATATGACAGGCAAGTAAATTGAGGCTTGGATTTGGGACATGACGTCCCTAAAGTGGTATGGAACTGGTCATGAAAGCATCAATGGAGAGAACGAACCCTAAGGAAAAGAGACATTTCCCTTAGCAGACTCACCTCATAAATTTCCTGAGGCACCCTGGGGATCAAGTTCAATCACCCAAGAGCATGGTAGAAAATGTAGGTTCTGAGCTAGGCACAGTGGTTCATATCTGTAATCCCAGCACTTTGGGAGGCCAAGGTGGGAGAACTGCTTGAGCCCAGAAATTCGAGACCAGCCTGGGCAACATAGGGAGACTCTGTGTCTACCAAAAAAAAGAAATTCTTTTTTAACACAGAAAATGTAGGTTCTGGGGTTTCCATTTAGACTCAGGTGAGCCCAGGTGATCTGATTCAGGTGGTCTGGGAACCCAGCTTGAGAAACACTTACATAGAACATGGGATAGGGAGAAACCAGACTGTTCTATCCAGAGCACTCATTCAACTGACATTTACTCACAGCCCTGGGCCGTTCCATACTGGGGACCCTGAGACACTCCCAATGTGATGAGGGTGACATCTGTGGAAATCGGCGCGTTCTCTGTCCCTTCTGCGTTCTCTGAGTTAATTCTGGTGTTCCTTTTCTAACTCTTTGAGTTGGATACTTATCGTATTACTTTTCAGTCTTTTTGTTTCGTTTTCTGATAAAAGCTTTTATGGCTATCCATGTCAGTCTAGGTATCGCTTTAGCTGCATCCCGCAAACTTTGGTATATTGTATTTTTGTCATCATGCAGCTCTAAATATTTTCTCACGTCCCTTTTGGTTTCTTTCTCAACCCACGAGTCATTTAGAAATATGTATTTTTAAATTTTCAAATATACGGGTGATTTTTTTAACCTGTATGTTGTTTTTTGCTACTGCATTGAGGTTGTTGCATGGTTTCTTTGGTATTTGTTGAGGTTTGCTTTGTAGCTCAAAACGTGGTCAATTTTGTATTTGACAGTTGTTGGGTTTAGGATTTTCCGTATTCTTTCTTTTGAGTTGGAGTCTCTCTCACTCTGTCTTCACTCTTCCGTGGCACACTCACAGCCACCCCAGAGTCTACCTGCTGGTCTCCAACAATCCTTCTGCCTCAGCCTTCCAAGTAGCCAAACTACAGGAGCGCGCTACCATGCCCAGCTAATTTTTTATTTATTGTAGAGATGAGGTCTCACCAAGTTGCCCAGGCGGGTCTCGAACCCGCGGGCTCAGGCAGTTCACTCACCTCGGCCTCCCAAAGGCGTGGGATTACAGGCTGAGCCACCGAGCCCGGCCTCCGTGTTTTTCATGTGACAATTCTGGTAAGTTGGAGAGAAGAGTCGAGGGCTGTGGGGGCCAAGTGGAGACTCCTGATCTAGCTCGCGCGTCTCAGGGACGGCTTCCCACAGGAGGCGCCACGTAAAGCTGTGAGCCTGGGGAGCAAGAAGGGAAGAGCATTCCACCTAGAGGGAACAGTATGGGCAAAGGCATGGAGGTACAGAGGAACTCCCAGAAAGCATAGAAACACTGATAGCACTAGTTAGGAATCCAGGGGAGGCGTCAGGGTCAGAGGAGTGATGTCTGTTGGAGAACATATTACTAACACAGCCCAGAGCAGGCACATTGGCTGGCAAGCACTGTGGGAGCAAGGATACCAGCTGAAACCTGTTCAACTCTTACTGCTTGTGAGGCACTGCTAAATGTTCTAAATGATTGACTCATTTAATTCTCTCGTACCTCTGTGAGGTAGATACCATTATCATCTCCATTTTGTGGAAATGGGAACCAGAGAGGCTAAGTAACTTGCCTCAGGTCACACAGCTCCAAGTGGTGGGACCAGATGCAGTCTGACGCTAGCATTCTTTTTTTTTTTTAAGGCAGGATTTATTAAGAGGACAGAAAAGCTTCCACAGTGGGAGGAGACCCGAAGGAGTTGCCCTGACTCTAGGGTTCTTACATTGTGGTTCCTAGATATGACGGGGGTTGCTGAGGAATAACATATAGCCTGCGGTGACGGAGCTTGGAGTACCCCGGACAGGGCAAGGCTGAAAAGCACAGGCGGGATATGATGAGGGCTTCACACGCAAGAGGACTGGGGCTTTCCCAGCTCTGTGACCTTGGGCAAGTCACTTCCTAAAGAGCTTTGGTTTCCTTAACTATGAAATGGGGACTGATAGCCCCTGCCCATATTCCGGGTAAGGATCATGCCTGCTTTACAGTCTCTGAAGGCTCTGCCTGTGTCTGCCATTGTCAGACCAACTCAGGGAGAGCCCATAATGTCAGGCCAGGGAAGCAAAGCCACATCTGGCCAGCACTAGGGAGCCATGGTGGGCCATAAGCGGAAGAGGGGCAGGGAATCCTGGAGCCTTTGAAAGTGAAGCTGGAAAAAACCTCGTGGATCCTTCATTCAATCAAATTCAATCAATATCTGTAGGGGTCGAGTGAGTTTCAACTCCAAGCCAAGCTTCAGATCATGAGCCAATTCCAGCAGGTGGCACAGGGTGCAGATTTGAGGGTTCCAGGCCCTATCTACCGTGAGAAAGAGAGGGGTTGTCGTTTATTTGTTTCTTAGAGGCAGGGTCTTGGCTCCGTCACCCAGGCTGGCGTGCAGTGGCCCAATCATAGCTTACTGCAGCCTTGAACTCCTGACTTCAGGCGATCCTTTCTCCTCGGCCTCCCAGAGTGCTGGGATCGCAGGTATGCGTCCCCGTGCCCGCCCTGGGAGTGAGGTTTTGAGTAGCCACGTCTGCCACAGGTGCGGGAAGTACAGGAGGTGGCGGGTTGTGCTCCTGCCTGTCGGGCCCTAGGCCCGAGGCTCGCGGCTCGCAAGGGCACAGAGGCAATTCTTGTCACCACACTAATCGGGCAGATGCTACCAGCCTTCAGAGGGCAGGGGACTGATAATGTTCTGGCCAACCTTTCACAATGAGGAAGTCCATGTGACTTTCAAGTGTCCTGCCAGCCATTCCCGTAGGCAAAAACAAAAAACACCAAACCTGTTTATAATTCCCTGAGCCTGGACCCTCACTATAGGTCATATACAAGCTCGAAGTATTTTTTGCCCAGTTTTAACAGGCCAGGAATGGCGCCGTCCTACGTCAAGGAATGGATGCTTGGTGGGTTCAGAGCTTCACCAGGAGTTGGTCGCCATTGTGGGAGGGTCACCCTCTGCTTGTGGTGCCTGCGGCATTGGAGAGGTCTGAGTAGCTTCTCCTGGCTTCTTCTTCTGGCTGCATTTGTCATGCATTCTGCGTGTAGTGCCACGTCTGACACCTTCCTCATACTTTGCTGAGGAGATGCACCTGGTCAGTGTCATGTCATAGATAACGTCCCTTTCACTCTCCTTTTATCCCAGTGGGGGGTTGTGTTTTAAGTTATGTGTGTAGGTAGGTAATATGACCTATGAATTTTATTTCAGTGGAGTAACAGGGGATATCACAAAATGTCTCTTATAAAGTGGCATTTGGGGTCTGAGGGTTGGGTTTGTGGGGCTGGGAACCACAGTAGCCCAGCTCCTTCCTTTCAGATGGGGAAACTGAGGTTCAGGGAGGGAAAAGCTTGCCCTTGTTCCTATAGAAAGTGGGGGGCAGAACTTGAGACGTATGCTTCAGGAGGCTCTCTCATCCTGGAGCGTATAGATCAGTGAGGTGTGCCTGGGGCAGGAGAATGGCGGTGGGGTTGGAGGACTGCGGCCATGGGGACAAAGGGGATAGACAGGCAGCTGTCCTCGGAGCCGGCCTGAGTGGGAGGGGAGGGAATGTGCTTTCTTGAGGAATCCTTCCCTTTGCCAGAAGAGCTGGCCGTCTCCTGGAGGAAATCAGGTCATCCCACAGAGAGGCCAGTCAGACTCCTCCCGCCCCACCCGCAACCTGGGCCCCAACCCACCAGCCATTCGGGCAGTCTGAGGCCAAGCCAGCGCCCCCCAGTCCTGGGTGGCAGAGGCTGCCGCTCCCTGAGAAAATGATGTGTCTGTTCCGAGAAACCAAATATCCTACAATGAATCCAATTAGATTTCAGAGGCACATGAAAACACGATCCATCTTAAATGTCCTCTGCAAACCTCCAGCCGCAGATAAATATTTTATTCCATTCCAAGCCATCCCAGGCAGAATGTCAATTAGCATCCAGCTGCCTCCCTGGCGGTCCAGACAGTCCTGGCTGAAGAGGGGCTCTGAGCTGGGAGACGGCAGTCTGAGTCCGTGCCGCTTGCTTGGCCCTCATGTCGCCTCGGCAGTTCTCTTTCCTTCCCGGGCCGTGGCCTCACTGGCAGAATGGGTTGCAACAACTCCCCTCCTGCTCCTGCCTCCGTGTGGCCAATGCTGAGCCGGATGTTCACGTTCATTCATCAGACAAGAGTCCCTGAGCAGCTGCTGTGTGCCGCCATCTCATTTGGTGTTGGGGACACAGCCTTGAATACGACAGGCCAAGCCCATTCTCGCAGAGCTCGCCGTCTGGAAGGCCAGGGAAAAACAAGCATGTAAATAGGGACCGCTTTTTGACAAAGTTGAGCTTTACAAAGATCACAGTTAGGCTGTCATGATGGAGAAAAATAGAGACTATAGACAGAAGAGTCAGAGAAAGCCTCCTGGGGGACCACATCTGTGCCAAGATCTGAACTGGGAAAAGCATTCCGGAAAGAGATTCAGCAGTGCAAAGGCCCTGAGGCAGAAACGTGCTTGGTGAGTCTGAGGGTCAAGAAAACCAGTGTGGCCAAGCTGAGTGAATGAGGGGGCAAGGGTTGAGAGGAAACTGCTGAAGACAGCAGCAGGCCTGGGTTGGGGCTGGGTTCATGCTACATCTTTGTTCAACAGATGAATGTGAAATCATTCATAGCTGCAAATGAGCAGAGCCGGGAAGACACATGTCACACCAGTGGGGGCTACCAGACATTGCGCTTTGGGGCTGGGTTCTTTGCCAGAGCTCTACTAATGGGAATTAGCTGGCAGAAAGGAGCTGCCCCATACCCAGGATATCCTTCAACTGGGCAGAGGCGTTTGGGGTTCAAGTCTCAGCTCCACCACTTTCCAGCTGGGCACGTCCCTTCACCTCTCTGGGTCAGTGTCCTCCTCTGTCAAATAAGGCACCATCTCACCTACCCCGTCAGCCTGTTAAATGGTCTCATGTGTGTCATGTGTCTGCTGGATCAGATGTGCCCAATGGATGAAGTCTTTGCTATGCGATGTCGTTAATAAAAGTCACATACTATCATTTCCACAATATCCTGCTAACAACGTGGTTCAACCCCTGTCGGTATGGGAGGGGACCAACTCCACAAGGGTGTGAATACCAGGAGACAAGACTCATTAGGGGGCATCTTGGAGGCTAGCTGTCGCAAATTGGACTATGAAACCTTAACTGTACCTTCCAGCATCAGATGGCCCCTGTAAGCCTCAGTTTCCCCCTCTGTACAATGGGGGCTGGATTTGGTAATTCCTAAGAGTTTCTGCAGGGTGAACTCTGGTCCACATGTCAGGCCAGCTGTGGAGCCCCAGCTGTTGGCACACCGGAGCAGGGCAGGTCAGAGGGGGCAGTGGGGGCCCATGGCCAGCCCAGAGCCTGTGAGAGACACCAGTGCAGGCTGCGGACTGCTGCCCCGGAAGGCACCACACCCAGGCACCAGGCCACCTCACTCTGAAGGAGCGTCTCACAGATAGGCTGTGACTGGCACATCCCTGCACTCCCGAGAAATCCCCCGTAGAAGGGATCTGATTTCCTCTATGTCCCCTCCAGTGAGCTTTTTCCGAAGGCTCTGCTAAGAGAGAAACGGTGGAGGAGGGGGCAGGGTGGAGTGGGAAAGCAGGACGGGCACGCGAAGATGGAGTTCCTGCAGGTGACATTGGTCTTCCCCGCAAGACAGCTCTCTGTGAGCATGGGCCTAGCTCATGGGAAGTGTTAACAAATATCTGTTGGACGGATGAATGAATGAAGCAGAGACAAACATGAGCAGGCTGCATTGCAGCTTGTGAGAAGTCCCCAGCCCAGTAGGGACCCTCCAGCTGATTCCAGTGCAGAGTGTGAACCGGGAAAATTATTTCAGGAAGAGATTCAGCGAGTACAAAGCAGCCTCCACATGGGGCAGGGCCTCCTGGAGGGACACGGCCAGCTGGGCAGACAGACTGTGGTCCAGAAGGCAGTCGGTGAGCAGGTCGGTGGGGCCTCAGTGAAGGTGGTGTGTGAGCTGGACCCTGAGCAATCGAGGCAGACGGACCCCACAAACAGCCTGCAAGGGGCACGTCCTGGAGCGTGAATGGCTTGGGCTGGGGACACTGCTTCAGAAGGAGCTGGATGCCAGGAGCAGGGCAGTAGGGGAGGCACTTCAGTCAGAGGACATGGTGGGAATCCCGAAGATGCGGAGCATGGTGGAGGGCGTGGATTCTGGACCTGGCTGACCCGGTTCCAATCCCAGCTCTGTGACCTTGGGCAGGTTACTCATTCTTGGTGTCGCCTCATCTGCGTGATGGAGATGTTGCTGGCAGTTAACCCCCTTGCTGCGAGCTGTCGGGTGAAGCCGAGTCAATATGTAAAGTGCTTAGAACGGAGTCGGATACGGAATGGGACTGCGTAAGTGCTGGTTATTCTGTCTTGTGTACACATGCGAGGGAGGCTGAGAGAGTTCTGGCAGAACACATGAGAAATTCCGTGGGGTACACAGGGGGCACGCAGGTGGGAGGGAAACTTACTATTCTTTGAACACATCCTGCGTGTGTGCTATTTTAATAATGATGACGGATGGGGCGGGGAGGCTGGAGGGGCTGGGGACTGGTTGGGCTAGAGCTGATGACGCCACTGTGCAGAAGACCCAGAGAGAGAAGCAAGGGCTGGATTGGGGCGTTGGGTGCTGCCACCTTAGAAGGGCCCGGTGACCCGTTGGGTGTGGGGGGATGGGAAGTGAGACACGCCTCTGTTGGAGCACCCAGGCCCACATGTACCCTAGGCCGGGGACCTCCTTGGAGGGGAGACCAAGAAACTGCACCTGGCTGGTCCCTCAGAGAAGAGCCTGAGGTGAGAGCAGCTCCTGGGGCCCAGCGATGCATCTTCATGGGTGCTGGGGCAATGATGAAAGCAAAGTATTTGTGTCCTCAGGGAGTCTGGAGCCACAGCTCAGACCACAGAGGTTGCTGCTGGAAGCTGGTGCCATGGTGGGGGGATGTTCTACCCATCCAATCCCTCTCCTTGGCAGGAATTGTGTGGAGGTGAAAAGTTCACCTGTGGAGTCACATTAGATGAGTCACCTCTGCTCTTCAAGGCTCTGCTCGTCTTGGCCATGGGCTGGGAGGGGCTGACGGAACACATCCAACGTTGATGCCGATAGATAGATGGATAGATAGATAGGTAGAGCGGGGGGACCCAAAAAACCTGGAACTTATAAAAAATCATGTATTTATTCTTACACGTTTAAACCTCAATTACCTTCAAAGTCCTCTCCGTTTGATACAATGCACCCCTAGAGATACTTTTTCCCCTGCTCATGCAGTTTTTGAACTCACCAATTCTGATGCCTTTGAGTGCCTCTGCCATTTTTTGTTTCACCCCTTCCACATCAGCAAAACGTTTCCCTTTGAGGACTTTTCTCATCCAGGGAAACAAAAAAAGTCAGCCAGAACTGGGTGAATGGGGAGGGTGGAGCACAAAGGTCAGGCTGTTTTGGGTCCAAAACTGCTGAACACTCAGTGAGGTATGGGCAGTGTAGTGTTGTCATGGTGGAAGAGCTAGTTACCTGCTTGCCAAAGCTTGGGACATTTCTTCTGCAAATTGTGTTGCAACCTTCTCAAAACTTCCAGATAAAAACTTGGGTTGACCGTTCCATCCAGAGGAACAAATTCCAAGTGTACTGCAAGGGGCCTGCTCTCCAAAAGATAATTCTGGGTTTTTGGGGTCCCTCCTCATATAAGCAAAGGACGTCAGTCAAGGATTGTCATCCAGGTAGTTATATATATATGGAGAGAGAGACAGACAGACAGACACAGACAGACCAGTCTCACTCTGTCACCCAGGCTAGAGTGCAGTAGTGTGGTCATAGCTCACTGCAACTTCCAATTCCTGGCTTCAAGTGATCCTCCCACCTCAAACCTCCTGAGTAGCTGGGATTACAGATGTGAGCCACCATCTTTAAAGTGGAAGCAGCAGGATATTTGTATACCATGGATGGTTCTCGACTCTAGAACACAGCTTTGCAGTTACCAAGTTCTGCGCACACTCCCTCTTCTCGTCCGTTGGAGTGGAGGGGATGGGGCGAATCCCCTTCACCTAGGGCAGTCAGCTGGCAGACCCTGGAATCCTAGACTGTGTGAGCTGTAAGAGACCTTGAAGACTCCTATTCCAGCCAATCCCCATATTGTGCAGACGGGGAAACTGAGGCCCAGAGATTGTCAGGGGCTAGACTCAGATAACACAATAGGTTAGGGGCTCAACAAGGACCAGTCAGCAGCTTCTGTGCCCGTTTCCCAGAGTGAGGGATGGGGACAGTGGGAAACCTGCAGGAGTCCAACAGACCCAGGTTTACCAGATGAGTTTCTTCACCTCTAAGCCCCAGTTTCCTCATCTTTTTTTTTTTAACTTTCAGTCAGAATTAATAATATCACAGTCTTAGAATTATGGGGGAGTCAAATTATATCATGTTAAAGGAGCTGGTGCACAGTAGACCCCCAATGAATGCTGTCCCCTTTAAAATGTAGTCCCCAGCCTGGGCAACTTGGTGAGACCTCGTCTCTACAATAAAGTCAAAAACATTAGCCGGGTGTGGTGACACACATCTGTGGTTCCAGCTGCTGGGAAGGCTGAGGCAGAAGGATCGCCTGAGCACAGCAGGTGGAGATCGCCTGAGCCCAGTAACTGGCAACTCACAGCCACTACTCTCCAGCCTGGAAGACAGTGATATTCCAACTCAAAAATAAAATAAAAAATAAAATGTAGACCCAGACCAGGCGTGTGTGTGTGAGAACCACTTGAGCCCACAAGTTCAGGACCAGCCTGGGCAACATAGTGAGACCTCATCTCTACAAAAAAATACAAAAATTAGCCAGTGGTGATGCATGCCTATAGTCCCAGTTATTTGGGAGGCTGAGGCAGAAGAAGGATCAGTTGAGCCCAGGAGGTCGGGGCTGTGGTGAGCATTGATTGTGCCACTGCACTCTAGCCTGGGTGACAGAGCGAGGCCCTGTCTCAAGAAAAATACATTAATAAAATAAAATAGCCGGGCTTGGTGGCTTACCCTGTAATCCCACACTTTGAGAGGCTGAGGTGAGTGGATTGCCTGAACCCGCGGGTTCAAGACCCGCCTGGGCAACTTAGCGAGACCTCATCTCTATAATAAATCAAAAAAAATTAGCCAGGCATGGTAGCGTGCGCCTGTAGTTCCAGCTATTTGGAAGGCTGAGGCAGAAGGATC
>NW_007258926.1:203616-223400 GCF_000164805.1 Carlito syrichta | reverse complement strand
TGCACTCCAGTCTGGGTGACAGAGTGAGACTCCAACTCAAAACAAAAAAACAAAAAAATAGATAAAATAAAATAAAACAAAATAAAATGTAGTCCTAAGTGGTCATTCACTTCTTCCTGGATTGTTTCAGTCATTCATTCACCAACCTTTTATTTAGCACCTGCTGTATACCAGGCTCTGAGCTGGGAATACAGACATGACTCAGGAGTGTCTTTGCCCTCAAGGTTCTCACAGAGTGTGGAAAAGAAGATTGCAGAGTAGCTGGAGGGGTGACTCAAGCACCGCGTATTCCCTAACAAAGGAAAGCGTTGGGCGGGCTGAGCAGGAGTTCCCTCGGCAATCATGGCAAGGGAGAACATTCCAGGCAGAGGAGATGGCAGTGCAAGGTCATAGGAGTCTGGAACATCAGGGCATGTGCTGGAAGCCCCAAAGACCCTTTGTGAGTGGCTTCCAGGTGGTGAGGAGGGCGAGCAGGGGTCTGGACAAGGGCAGACATGGACCAGGCCAGGGGCTAGAGATTTGTCTTAGGGCAGGTTTTCCTGGAGACCTTGTGACAAGGGTTGCAGGGAACCTATGCTAGGGCAGGTGGAAGGGAAGCAAAGACAGTCCGTCAAAGGTTGTCATCCAAGCAATTGCCACTGGACCCCTGCTGGCCGAACAGAGCACCCAGTGCAGCGAGGGCCAAGGAGGTGCTTGTCCACCCACTCCCCAGCCGAGACTTCTGAGGGCTGCTCCAGGCATCATCTCTCAGACACTCCCTGCTTGGCCGCGTACAGGCTGTCCCTGTCCTGTAGTGGCGGTGTGCACTGGGGACACGGGTTGGGTGGGGAGGGCTCCGACGGCCCTTCCATTGCCCTTGGGGAAGAGGGACCAGCAAATGCCAGCGAGGAGTCCTGTGCTCTGCACAGCCCACGCTCACCTCTTCCCAGGGGCCCAGCGCTGTGGTGCATGCAGCAACCCAGTCAGGTCCTCCTGGCTCCAGAGCCTATGCTGACTCCCAGGAGCTTGCGGCTTATTATTTTTAAAAATACCTATTTGCAGTAGATGATACATATTCGCAGGGGGCAAAATTCTAAAGACAATGGAGCATGGCATCCTTGATTGGATCCTCAAACAGAAAAAAAGGCATTAATGGAGTGGATGAAATCCAAATAAATTTCAGGTCAGTTAGTAGCAACGGACCAAAGGAACGTAGCGAGAATCCCCTGCTGTCTTTCTTCCATCCACCCTGCTCCTATTCTGGCCTCTTGGGTACCCTTCCACGGATGAGCAAATACAAATGCTGGTCCTCTGCCCCTCCTCTAGAGACGCTTGGTACCCTGCCCTGGTGCCTTGCAGTCTGATTTGGGCCTACAGCTTTCTTCCAGAAACACCTGCAGCTCGCCAGATAAAGCCTTCTTTCAGTAAGGGGGTGGGGAGGGATGGAGTGCTGGGGAGCTTGTTCCCAGGGCCCCCTTGGCCACTCCAGCCCCCTGGCCCACACTGGATCCACACAAGATGAGTTCTACCTGAAGTGCAGAAGTCCCAGAGGCAAGGCCTCAGTTCCCCAGCTGGGTCCTGGTCTTTCCCCAGCTCCTCTGGCATCCCCACCCCCCACTGTGTTTCCGGGGGTCACCTCCCACAGAGACTCCAATTCTTGCCCAAAGATCTACTTCTCAGAGAACCCAGACTAAGCCAGAGGTCTGCCCCGCCCTTGCTGCTTCCCAAGTGAAAGCTGTCCATGGCAGTGCCCTGGGCATGGCCTTATGCTTTTCTGCAGCTGCATAGCATTCCGTTGTGTGCTGGATGATCCTTTCTCTGGTCTCCTAATGGACAGCTGTGCTAGTTGTTCCCAGGCCTTTGCTAATGCAAACAGTGTTTCAAGAAAAGCCCCCACGCCCACCATTTCCCATGCGTGTAAGGAAAGGCCTCCATCTAGCTAGTGCCTGAAGTGGAATTCCTGGCACCGAGGCACGAGGGCCCTACTCTACTTTGATGACTGATGGCTATGGTTTAAATCTGGAGTCTCCAGGAGGCGTCAAGGCCCTCCGTGGTCTGACCCCAGGCCCTGCCCCTCAGGGCCCACCCCACCCCACGGATGGTTTGCTGTCCCTGGCACTCCCTGCATCTCCCACCTTCGACCATGGTTTTGCCTGTGCTTATCCCTTTTATGAAATTCTCTTCCCTGTATCTTTACCTGAAACCTCACTTGTCCTCATATCTGGCTGACATACCCGCCTCCTCTAGGAAGCCTTCCCAGTGCCCCAGTGAGTAGGATTCTCTCTCTTCACTGGGTGGCACACCCTGGCTTTGACATTTCCTGGGTTTCTTTTTATGTGTTGTCTAATTGCCATTTGTGTCTCTGCCTCCTCCACTTGGCCACAGGCTCTGGGAGCTAGGACCATCAGAGCCCGGGAGCATGCCTCATAACTGTTGGAGGAATTGAATTAAATGAGTTGTTGGCCGGGCTCAGTGGCTTAACCTGTAATCCCAGCACTCTGGGAGGCCAAGGCGAGTGAATTGCTTGAGACCACAGGTTTGAGAACCACCTGGGCAACTTGGCAAGCCCTCGTCTCTACAATCAATCAATCAAAAATTAGCTGGGTGTGGTAGCACGTGCCTATAGTTCTAGCTACTTGGAAGGCGAGGCGAAAGGATCGCTGGAGGTCAAGGCTGCGGTGGCCAGGAGTGTGCCACTGCACTCCATCCTGGGTGACAGAGTGAGACTCCAACCCCCCCCCAAATGTGATGTTGATGGCTGTGTTCTAGCTATTTGATTCTGCTGTTTGCCAGCATGACCTTCCAGGGTGGTCCCCAGTGAAACGGGATAAGGTCAGTGACCTCCAGGGTCTGCCTGCCCCACAGTCAAGGGGTCTGAGGCTGGAGGGCCAGGCATGTGTCCCCTACATGACCCTCCCCTGAGAATCCCCCCAGCCCAGCGGAGGAAGGTATGGGGAACACATGGTTAGGGCTGTGTCCCTGAGCACTGCCCAGCTTAGGGCTCTGTGAGGTGGTGGCCAACCAAATGTTGTCTCCTGAAAACCAAGAGGCAGCACAGGAAGCTGATTGGTGGCCTGGGCTCTGGAACCAAACTGCCTGGGTTCAAATCCCAGCCTCAACACCCGTGCGACCTTGTGCAAGTCATTTCTCTCCGTTCTCTCCCTGTAAATGGGATTAACAATAAGACCCTCTTCACAGGGCTGATTTAAGGATGCAACAAGATAACTCACATGCCAGTATGTTTGTAGGGAGCACTTGGTAAGTAAGCTCCGGAAAGGCCTTCTGGGGGTTCCTGGAGCAACCAGCTCCCCTGTTGAGCACCTTCCAGAAGCCTGCCTGGACGCTTAGTCTGCACTCTCGCTGAGGCTTCCAGTACCGCAGGCGTGAAATGCCTGTTTAACTTGTGGTAGCATGCACATAAAGCTGACCACTGAGAGCATTTTAAAGTCACAGTTCAGTGGCATTAGGGACATTCCTGGAGCTACACCACTATTAATTCCAGAACTCTTTCATTACCCTCCAACAGAGACCTTGTGCCCTTTAAGGGTCACTCCCTACCCCCTTCTCCTGGCCCTGGCAAGTACTCACCCACTTCTGTTCCTGTTAATTTGCCTGTTGTGCACATTTCATGGAATTGGAGCCCTACAGCATGTGGCCTTTGTGTCTGGTTTCCTTCACTTGCTCTAGTGTTTTTGGGGTTCATCCATGCTGCAGTGTGGTCATTCCATCATACGGCAAGTGAGGTATCCCATCCACACCTCACAGGTGAAGAAGCCGAGGCCCAGAGGCCAGCTGATTTGTGCAGGGTCACACCACAGGGGGAGACAGAAAGAGACTAGAACCTGCTCTTCCCCCTTTAGGACTTCTGGGTCTACAAGCGCTTTCCATCCAGCTCTTCCCATTTGCTCTCACAAGAGCCCCCAAGCCGTTGGGAAAATAATCTGCAGCTTCAAACTGGGAAAACTGAGACAGGGAAGGTGACCTGCCTGAGGTCAGATGGTAAGTCAACCAGGCCTGGGAGTCCCGGCCGCAAAGCACAACAACAAATACTGCTTTAAAATGGCAGCCAGCTGGGCTCGGTGGCTCAGCCTGTAATCCCGCGCCTTTGGGAGGCTGAGGTGAGTGGATTGCCTGAGCCCACGGGTTCGAGACCCGCCTGGGCAGCGAGACCTCATTTCTACAATAAATCAAAAAATCAGCCGGGAGTGAGCGCATGCCTGTAATTCTGGCTACTCGGAAGGCTGAGGCGGAAGGATCGCCGGAGCCCAGCAGGCCGAGGCTGCGGTGGCCGGGAGCGGCCACTGCCCTCCAGTCTGGGCGACAGAGTGAGACTCCAACACAAAAATAAATAAATAAATGAAACAAAATAAACTGGCAGCCGAAGGGGTGATCGAGGTCTATCCAGACCCTGCTGGAAGGGAAAGGGAGAAGGGGAGCCCCTGCCCCTACCTCCTTCCCAGCCCTACAGCTTTGCCAGTGGTGACCTAGGGAGCTGTCTGTGGGGCTGGCGGGTGCCCACCCCTGCTGTGATCAGCTGTCTCCCCACAACCCTCCTAGAAGACCTCCGGAACATCCATCCCGGGGTGGATTTTGACTTTTGTTCATCAGCAAAAAGTTGCTTCTGTCGACCTGCCCCTCTGCCAAGTGTGGCCAGGCTGTGGACTCTCCAGCCTGGGCATGCCAAGCTCAGTCAGGACACCTAAGCCCTCCACAACCTCCACCTGCTGTGTGACCTTGGGCGAGGCCTAGCAAAGGGGGGCGGGAGAGGGTTGGATGAAATGCCTCAGCTTCAGAGAGGCTTCTGAGGGACTTTGGAGGACAGAGGCTCCATTCCTGCCTCTCCAGGTCCACGTGGGCCTCCTGGAAGCACTGGCATGGGGGAAAAGTCTAGGCCAGTGCTGCCACCTAGAGCTGTGTGTACTGATGGAAATAGCCTGTTTCTGCCCTGACCGCAGGACAGCCACTAGCCCTGTGTGGCCGTTGAGCTCCTGAAATGTGGCGAGGGCAATCGAAATTTCCAACTTCATTCTACTTAAGTATAACTAGATATCTAGAGCAGGTCAAGACAGTTGCACTCTGGGAACACAGGAGGGATGAGCACCACTCAGTCCTCACAGCCCAGAACACGCCCAACTTTTGTGGGTTCAAGACCTCCAGAGAGCACTGGCCTAGGAGTCCAGAGGCCTGGGCACAACTCTCAGCTACCACCAATATGCTGTGTAACTAGGCCAAATCTCATTCCCTCTCAGAACTTCTAAGTGGCTAAACAGGAACAGTGCCCAGCCCCGCCCGGCTCCAGAGCCTATGCTTTCTCTAGCACTCTGACCTCCTCCCGTGGATGGGTCCTGGTGGTAAGGATAGCAGCAGTAAATACCTGTGGGATACCCACTGTATGCCAAGCACAGTAGCAAGCCATCTGTTTGTGTTAATGTGTTACTTTCTCCCAACAACCCTTTGAAGATATCGGCTCAAGGAGGTTAAGTAACTGGCTCAAGGTCACACAGCAAGGAAGTGTCAGCACCAGGATTTGAACTTGAGGAAGCTGGTTCCAGAGTCTGCATCCCTGCCTCCATGCCACATGGGGGCAGGGCTGTACTCAACCTTCCTGGGGCCAGCACAGGGAGTGACTGGAGGACAGTGAGGCCTGAAGTGCCAAGCAGTGGTTCCCGTGTGAGACCTGGAAGGGAGGCCCATCACAATTACCATCATGGTCACCTTCTCATCCCCCGGCTCAAGCTTTTCCTAGGCGAGTGTGGGGTGGAGTCAGGGAATCCTCCTGATTCCTTGAGAATTGAGGGGATCTTGGCTTAGGAATCCAGGGAAGAAGCTCAGACCAGACTCATTTGCTCCATGTCAGCCACAGAGCTCTCCTTCTCTGCCCCAGGTCCCCATGGTCCCTCTTGCTTGCAATGAGTATGCTATTAATCATCTACAATGACACCTTCGAGAATGAAGTAGGGCACTAACGACCAGGGATTCTAGGACACCAGGTAGAACCCAAGCAGATCAAGTTGTGTCTGTCGCCGTCTTTATGCATCAACATTTGGGAGGGTCGGCTCTGCACAGGGTTGTTACTTCTGGTCCAGGGACATTTAGGGCAACCTATGACTCCTCAGGCTGGTAGCCCCCAACATGAGGGGCCCAGAGGCAGCCTTATCTCCCACTTGCAAAGTCAGAGAGGAGATCTTGGAGGAGGAGTTCATAGCTGAAATTCAGCTATGAAGAAGCAGCAAGCAAAAGGTATGGGAGACCCAACAGTCACCCCCCCTTCTCCCCAGTTGGGCAGTGCTGACACTCTCCAGCCCCCCCCCTTTGAGACTCTGTCCATCTGAATACCTAGTTCACAGAGCACCTTTTTATTGTGCACCTACTAGGTGCAGGCTCTGGGCATGGTACCAGAGTCAGAGTGGACAATGAAACATGTGGTCCCTCCCCTCAGCACCCACAGAGCATGGGAGATGTCAAGGACATGAGGACCCAAGCAGGAGAACAAGAGACCCTGATAAGTGCTTTGAAGGAAATTGATAAGGGTAAGAGAGAGCACATGGGACGGAGGCACCTTCTAGACACGGGGTCAGGGAAGGCCTTGGAGGAGGTGACACTGAGCAGAGATTTGAATCAGCAGAAGCAGCCGGATATGTGAAGGTTGAGGGGAAAACACTGAGAGGAGGCCAGCGTGGAAGGAGGAGGCTAAGGATGAGAGGTGAGAGGGAGGGGTGGACATCACGAATCAATTTCAGGGAACTGAGGGAAGCAATTCCATTGGGTCTTATAAAGGACGACTCTGGTCCTAACCTCTGGAGTTCCTCTGTTCTGAGGCTCCAGGAGCCTCTAATCTTTGGGTCTGTGTTCCCTCTGTGCCTACCACACAAAGATGAGTGCTGAGCGTGGGGTCCCTGGACCTCCAAAGCCTCGGCAGAGGCCAGGCAAGCTTAAATTGGGTGTGTCACGGACCGAGTAAGCAACCCTGCCCCCTTCTGAGCCCCCAGGGAGCTGCAGCATCCACATCCTGGGCCCTGCGTTCAGAGTCAGAGCTGACACTCAGGATGGGCCTGGAACTCGCTTCCAATGACTGTCTCTGGGTGGAGGAGGAGGCAGTGTGGGCCACACATCCCCAGCAGCCATTGCCCGCTCTCTTATTGACCAAACAACCAGTTGATTGAACGTCACGCTTTTCAAACAGTTGCCATGGACACGGACTTAGGCTGGAAACAGTTTGGACCGTGTATCCATCAGGACTGTGGAACTGTCTTAGATGAAAGGGATCCTGGATTCTCAGCCCATGGGCAGGGCCACAGGACGTGGGCTCGGGAGTAGACTTGGCTTCATCCCCAGCTCCGCCCACTGGTTGTGGGGCCCAGAGCAGGTGACTTTAGCTTTGGAGCTGCTGCTTCTCCTCTCACGTGGTGAATTTGTGCCAAAACCTGGCAGCGTGTCCACCAGTAAACATGTGTTAGGTCGTGGAGTGTTGAGGGTCAGGAGCCTAAGAACGCCTCCCCGGTGGTTCTGGCTCTGTCTCCCTGAGGTTGCAGTCACGCTGGCTGCTGGGCTCAGCCATCTGGAGGCTGGGTCTGGCTGGAGGCTCTGCCTCCACGGTGGCTTGCTCCCATGCTGACAAGGTACTGCTGACTTTTGGCAGGAGGCTCAGTTTCTCCCTCTCCTTGAACTGCTTGAGTGTCTTCCCAATAGGGTGGCAACTTCTCCAAGAGAGCAAAGCAGAGGCTCTGATGTCTTTCCTGACCTGGCCTCCAAAGTCACACTTGGTCATTTCTACAGCATCCTGTTGGTTACACCCGTCAGCCCTACTCTTGCTGGGGGGGGTGGGGCAAACCCAGGAGGTGGGGGGTCTCCGGGTACCTCTTGGAGGCTGGTACTACAGAGGACTCACCATTCCCACCAGGAAGAGTCGTAGTGAGTATTACATGTGCTCCCATGGTGAAGTGCTGGCTATGTAGTGAGCGCTCAGGAGGGCCACAGCTCTCCCCCTCCTTTCAGCTTGAGGGGAAGGAGAACCACCCTGCAGCCCCCTCCCTTTCTGCATCTTCTCGGAGTCTCTGCTGTGCTTTCATTCCACATACGCTTCATGAGCATCTACTGCATCCAGGCCCTGTGCTGGGCACTCGTGACATAGCAGTGACAAGGACACACCCTGTCCTTGCCATCCCAGACTCCAGAGGGCACGCAGCTGGGTGAGGCAGCAGAGGGGGGCTGTGGGGAAGGCTCCATGTGGATGTCCCGGGAGCTGAGACCTGAAGGAGGCGAAGGCGCGTTGTATAGACACAGCGGGCGGAGCACTTCAGGATTTGGTGAGGTGTGGTGAAAAGCGGCAGGACTCAGACTGGTGCGGGGAGGGTTCTTCTGCAGTGTCTGTGTTGATGGCGTGGGGGGCAGAGGAGGAGATGCTCCTTTTCCCGAGCTGAGCGGCAGGAGGGTGTTGTCAAGAGTCCAGCTGGGCCACCGGTGGCAAGGGAAAACCAGGCGGGCAGGAGGTGGGACCTTGGATCTTGGGCCTGTCACGAGCCTGGGGCAAGACGTCAGGAGGCAGTTAGATCTCAGGGGCTGAGAGGGATGGGGCGGAAGACGTAAATCTGGAAGTTGTCAGAGAGGTGGTGTTTGGAGCCAGCGCCGGATGAGCTCAGCAGGGCGAGTGTGCAGAGAAGGAGAGCCCAGCACTCCAGCGTCTAAGGTCAGGGGAGGAGACACACGAGGCCTAAGCAGGCATGGAGGTGTGGGAGGAGGACAGGAGGGCGCCCCAGCAGAGTCCCAGCCCAATGTGGCCTGCCTCTCATGGCCTCCACTCTGCCGGGGCAGCCCGAGGAGCCCATCCTTCCCGGCCACACCCCAGCCCTGCAGAGGTCTCAGGCAGGGGCTGTGTCTTCCGAAGACTGCCATGACGTCCCCAGAATGTTCGGCCATTCCGCCCACTGCATTTCCAGCCCTTCACCACTCGACTCGCCTCCCATGTCCCTCCCTTACTGAGACTGCAGCATTGAGCAGGACTATCCTCTCTAACAGACGCTCTGCCTCTGTTAGTGCAACCTTAGCCGAAACTAGCCTTTCCAGTAGCCGCAAACGTAGAAGACGTGAGTGGGGAGTGGCAGGGCTGGTTATAGAAAAGGGCTGTGAAGAAAGGAAGTGGGGTTGGCAATGTCTGAAAAAGGGTTTGGGTGTAGATGATGAGGGTCTTGGTGGCCACACCAAGGAGTTTGGACTGAGGAGGGCAGAGGAGTCCTCAGAAGGCTCTGGATTAGGGGAGTGATGCAGTCAGGTGAGTTTTGCTTCAGGAAGAGTTGTGCTGGGTTCTGTCCCTGGCCTTGTCTCTAATTAGATCTTTCATACTCACTGGCCACCTCTGGCAGCAAGATGAGGTGAGGCAGGGCAGAGAGGCCTCTCCCAGTGGCAGCTGGAGGTGGCTGCAGACACAGAGCACCACAGAGCAGGGAGGGTTCCCAGGAGGCAGTAGCTTCACGGGTCCCTCCACATTTCCATGAGGGCAATGAGGTTTGTGTTAATGAGCGGTAATTATGGCACCCGGATGGGCCTAAGTATAGCTTCTTGACAAAAGCAGCTCTAGGCAGCCAGCGGCTTCCCCCTGCAAGGCCATGGCCTGCCGACTTTAGGACCTCCCCAAGGTGGGGTTCCTGCTACCTGGGTGTTGGGTGGCAAGAGGTGGGCTCTCAGTGGGCCAGGAACTCTGACCCAGGGAGCTCAGACCATCCTCACTCAAATCCCTGTTCTCTGGAGGAGAAAACTGAGACCCAGAGAGGGGAAGGGACCATCTGAAGTCACAGCAAGTAAACAGCAGAGTTGGAATTTGCCTCCAGGTCCTTTGCATATACTTTCCACCATGATGTGTGGCTCCCCTCCCCTAGAAGCTTGGTCTGCCTGAGTAGCTCAACACAGTGGAGGGAATGAAGTGGGACTGATACTTACTGAGCACACAGGGGACAGAGGCTCCCTAGATGACATCACAATTCATCCTCACGACAATCTTGAGAAAGAAGGGTCGGCATTGCTCATGTCACGGAAGAGGAAACTGAAGCTCAAGAGGAATCATTCAGTCACCAGTCATCCTGCAGTGAAGAGGAAAAGAAAGAGAATCCGGTTCCCTCCTGGTCTTCGGCCAGGCTCCCCAGGAACCGGACTCGTGTCTGAGGTTTGCTACAGACTTTCTCAGGAAGTCTTTAGGGAACAGCTGTGAGAGCTGAGGGTGCAGGCTTGGGTGGAGAGGGAGGTGGGCCTCCATGCAGCACAAGAGACCTCACCTGGTCCCTTGGGGCGCTCTGGAGCTGGGGTGGCTCTTTAGGGTTGTTTTGAATTGGGGTAAGGGAGCCGGCCTTGGGGCCCAAACATCAGCCAGTTAATGGAAGCAGGGTACCCCTTGGGTGGGCGTCTCCCTTCAGCTAAGAGCAGGTCCTGAAGGGAACTTGGCTGTGCCCGGTCAGCAGCCAGGGCTCTTGGTGCAGGAAGCATGAGTGCCTCCATGCAGGGGAGACCTGGGAGCCACCACAGTCTCCACTGCCCGTCTGTCTCGACAGCCTTTCTTGTTCCTCTGCCTCCCTCTGAAGAGCCAGCCTTCAGGAAGCTTATGAGAAGGCAGGGAGTTGTTTTCTCTGTGGCGCTAACAGGCCTGAAGGGGGTTGCTGGGAGAGGGGAGGCCATCTGTGTTAATGAGGAAGGAGAGGGTCGGGGGGCGGCCAGTCTTGGAAAGGGGGAAACACCCTCGAAAGCCTACAGGATAGAATGGGAGAGAATATTTACAAGCCGGTATCTGATAAGGGATTAATATCTAGAATGTATAAAGAGCTCCTGGAACTCAACAACAAAATGACAAACAATCCAATTCTGAAGTGTGTAAAGGACTTAAATAGACATTTTCCCCAAGAAGATCTACAAATCGCCAATGAGCACATGAAAAGATGCTCAACATCATTAGTCATCAGGAAAATGCAAATCACAACCCCAGTGAGATACCAGTTCACACCTACCAGGATGACTATAATTTAAAGACAAAAGGAAAAAAACAAGCTCTGGCAAGTATGTGGAGAGATTGGAGTCCTGGTGCATTGCTGGTGGGAATGGAGAATGGGGCAGCTGTTGTGGAAAACAGATTGGTGTTTCCTCAGCAAGTTAAACATAGAATTACCATATGATCCAGCAATTCCACTTCTGAGTATAGACCCAAAAGAACTGAAAACAGGGACTCAGATCCTTGCTGAAGTGTTCATAGTAACACTAATCACAATAGCCAAAATGTGGAACCAACCCAAAGGTTCATCAACAGACAAATGGATACAGGAAATGTGGAATGGATGTTCAATGAAACACTATGCAGCCAGAAAATAGAGTGAAGCTGTGTTCCATGCTACAAGGTAGGTGGACTTTGGGAACATTATGCTGAGTGAACGAGGACAGACACACAATGACAAATGCATGATTATACTTATCTGGAATATTTAGAATAGGCCAACATTTGCAGAGACAGCAAGCAAATTAGAAATAACCAGGGGTTGCTTGGCTCCTTCTGCTCTTCCTCCTGAGCCAAGCAAACAGGATGTGGTGATAATGGAACTGGGTGATGGGGGTAGACCCCAGAGACAAAAGAATGACTTCACCCAAGAGGCCTTCGCAAGAAGCAGAGCAGAGTCAGCTGGAAAAGGAGGCCAGTTGGAAGAAGCTTTGAACATCTGGAGTTCAAAGTATCCCTGGGATACATTTCACAGAGTTAGCTGGCGTGGGAAATACAGATCTGGAACTTAGAAGGGAGGTCAAAGCTCAAGATATCGAGGTCGGAATCATTTATTTAAGCATTTAGATAATATTTCTTGAACCCCTGCTCTGTCCTAGCTGGACACACTTTACGAAGACAAGGACACAACAATGAACAAAACAAAATCCCTAAGTAGTTGTTTCATAGGGGTGGAGTTTTAGTTCTACAAGATGAAAACAGTTCTGGAGATGGCTGGTGGTGATAGTTGCTCAGCACTATGAATATTTGAGGGGGACCCAAAAAACGGAATGTATTTATAAACAATTGGATGTTTATTCTTACATGTTTAAATTTCAGTCACCTTCAACATACCCTCCATTTGATGCAATACACCTATCAAGACACTTTTTCCACTGCTCAAAGCAGTTTTTGAACTTGTTCATTTTGGTGCCTTTTAGTGTATCTGCCTTTTTTTGTTTCACCTCTTCCACCTCGGCAAAAAGTTTCCCTTCGAGGACTTCTTTCATCTGAGGAAGTAAAAAAAAGTTGCTGGGGCAAGATCAGGTGAACAGGGAGGATGGGGGATGGGAATCATGCCATCTTGGGTCAAAAACTACTAAACACTTAGCACAGTGTGGGCAGGTGCACTCGTAAATCACCCATCATGAAGTGGGCAAACCTGTTGGAAGAATCTCAAAGGAAAAAACTCCCTGAAGCTAAAAGCAGCCTCTCACAACAACGCTAGCTGGTACACTGATGTGTATAACACAGATGAAGTGTTGTGCAACTTACCTAGCAGAGGAAGCCTGTACTACACGATGCCCACCCCCTAAAAGATAATCCTGTGTTTTGGGGGGAGTCCCCCCTCATATGAAAATAACAGTTCCTTCACATTCTCACCAACCCTTGACATAGTCCATCTTTCTAATTTTAGGAATTCTAAAAGGAATGATATCTCACTGAGTTGTTAATTTTCAATTATTTAATGACCAGTGATGCTGAGCATCTTGGCATGTGTTTATTTGCCATCTGTGTATCTTCTTTAGTGAAGTATCTGTTAAAATCTTTTGCCCATTTAAAAAGTGGGTTGTTGAAGCTGTGCGAGGTGGCTCACTCCCGTAATACTAGCACTTTGGGAGGCAGAGGCAAGAGGATTGCCTGAGCCCAGGGTTTCAAGACCAGCCTGGCCAGCTTGTTGAGACCTCGTCTCTACAATAAATTGAAAAATTAGCCAAGTGTGGTAGTGTGCACCTGTGACATACCAGTTACTTGAGAGGCTGAGGCAGAAGGATCACCTGAGCACAGCAGGTCAGGGCTGTGGTGAGCTATGATTGTGCCACTGCATTCTAGCCTGAATGACAGAGTGAGACCTAAACTCAAAAAAAAATAATTAATTTAAAAAATGAAACCTATGGGAAATAGGTAAATCTGTAGAGAAAGTAGACTGGTGGTTGTCAGAGGCTGGGAAGAAGGGAGAATAGGGAGTGACTGCTTACTGGGTGCGGGGTTTTATTTTAGGTTATAAAAATGTTTTGGAAGTAGGTGGAGGTAGTGATTACACATCATTGTGAATTTGCTAAATGTCAATGAATTGTACACTTTTAAATGGCTTATTTTGTTATGTGAATTTCTCCTCAGCTAAAAAAAAAAAACAAAGAAAGAAAAAGCCTGTAGAGAAATAAAGGTCTATGATATGCAGCCAAATAGGTACTCAGGAGAAAATGTGTAGCCTTTCTGTGACACGTTTATTAGGATAAATAAATCAACTAGACTTCCAACACAAAAGTGTAGAAAAGAGAGTGTGCTGGCCCCAGCCTTGGCAGGGGTGATGGAGGGGTGCCTGCCAGGAGGCAGCTTGAACCTCTGGAACTGTACTGTCCAACATAGTAGCCACTTGCCACATGTGCTATTTACATTTAAGTCAATTGCACTTAAATAAAGTAGAAAATTCAGCTTCCCAGTTGTACTAGCTGCACGTCAAGTGCTCTGTAGCCATATGTGCCTAGTGGTTACCCTATGGGACAGTTCAGATCTAGGGGACAATGGCAATAAGCTAGCAGATGAGCAAACACAGGAGAGTTTCCAGAGCAACAAGAACGGTGAAGAAAATCCCACAGGGTAATGCGCTTGACTGGCAGGTGGGGAGAGAGAGATGGGAAGAGGCTGGAGCAGCTGGCAGGAGCTAGCTGGTGCTAGGCCTTCTGGAATCCATTCTGCTGAGGCATCTTCTTGTGCTGTCCCATCCCTCCGCCCTCAGCCCCTCTGCTGGTGGCTGTAGGCCCCACACTCTCCTTTGCTTTGCAGACCCTCTAGTTCAGGAAGGCCAGTGAGCTGAGGCCTATGTTAAAAGTCAAGAGAGCCGGGCTCGGTGGCACAGCCTGTAATCCCGCGCCTTGGGAAGCTGAGGTGAGTGGATTGCCTGAGCCCGTGGGTTCAAAACCTGCCTGGGCAACTTGGCGAGACCGCATCTCTACAGTAAATCAAAAAAAATGAGCCGGGTGTGGTAGCGCGCACCTGTAGTTCCAGCTACTTGGAAGGCTGAGGCGGAAGGATTGCCAGAGCCCAGCAGGTCGAGGCTGTGGTGGCCGGGAGCGGCCACTGCACTCCAGTCTGGGCAACAGAGTGAGACTCCAACTCAAAAAAAAAAAAAAATCAAGAGACCTGAGAGCTGGGCACAGTGGCTGGCATCTATAATCCCAGCTACTCAGGTGGCTGATGCAGGAGGATTGCTTGAAGCCAGAGGTTTGAGAAGAGTTCGGGCAACAAGTGAGACTCTGTCTCCATGAAAAATAAAAACATTAGCTGGGCATGGTGGTGCAAGCTTGTAGTCCCAGATACTCGGGAGGCTGAGGCAGGAGGACCACTATAAGCCCAGGAGTTTGATGCTGCAATGAGCCATTTCTGCCACTACACTCTGGCACTCTAGCCTGGGCTACAGAGCAAGACAGAGCAAGGCTCTGTCTCTTAAAAAAAGAGCCAAGAGACCTGAGTTCCAGGCCTGTCTCTCTGTGGCTTTACTGTGTGGCCTTGTGCTGTGTGGCTGGAACCTCTATCTGTTCTAGAGGTCAGAATCTTTAATGGGTTGCAGGACTGAAGTCCATGGGAGGCTCAGTGGACACTCTATCTCCTGGCTTCCTCCAGGTTCCAAGGGCTGCCTGCATTCCGTGGCCCATGACCCCACATCAGCCTGACCCCTGCTTCCATAGTCACATCTCCTCTGACTCTGACCTTCAGACCTCTTTCTTACAAGGAGCCCTGTGGTTAGGTTGTGCCCGTCCAGATAAACCATGATACAGATTTCCCCATCTTAAGACCTTTACCGCATCTACAGAGTAACCACAACTGCAGGGTTCTTTTGACAAAGTCATGGGCACGTTTGGGCATCATGATTCTGCCTTCTATGCTTGGTATCAGAGCCTCTGTGCTCTGACTGGACCTGGCCACTCCAAGAATCCTCCCCCACTACCCCATCCCCAGCCACACAGACCCCTTGCCAATCCCCAGCATGCCAGGCACAGCCAGACAAAGCCCGCCACTCTCTCAAGCAGGGCCGGTGGGTCCAGGGCTTAAAAACCTTGTGCCTTCCTCTCTGCCCCGTGAAGACAGGCAGGCTGAGGCACAGAAAAGAGAGGGACTTGCCTAAGTTTGGGACTAGTGTTTCTAGGACAGTTCTGGCTAGAACACCATGGGAATCAGCTAGTCCAACACCCCATTTTTCAGATGGAGAAACAGAGACAACTCCACCCAAATGCTACCCCTCATGAGGCCTTGCTCTGTCCACCATGTCCTGGGATGTGTCCCGGTTACTGACTCTCTGAGAATGCTGTTCCAGGCCATGGTTGCTTCATCTTGCTTGGAAAATGACAGGCCTATGGGCTCGTTGGCCTCTTTGGGGTCAGCAGCCCCCTGCGCCTGGCCCAGAGGTCACACTCGGTACACATGCGGTGAGGGATAGAGCGAGTTTTACAGAGGGTCTTCCTTTGACATAAGGTTCCTCTGCTAAAATACAGGGTTGGACAGTATTGTCCTCAGACCTGGGCCTGTCCTCAGGCCTGTCCTGCTCCTACTCCGTAGAAAGGCTCTCTGGCCCTCTAAAAGGCCATGTTTTTCTCCAGAAGGCAAGGAATGTTCAGGAACCCAGAGGATATGCCCACAAGGAACTTGCATGTCCCTGTAGACCACTCTGGGGACTGGGGACCCTGGGATTCTCTGCCCAAATGAGCCCAAGCCTGCTTCCAGGGCCAGCATGAGGTCCTCCCGTGGGAGAGGGATGCTGCCAGTGGGACATCCACAGCCGCAGGGTAGCTGCTTGAGGGGCATGTGGGCAGAGTCTGGGTGTGTGTGTGGCTCCTCATGGCAAAAGCCAGAGTCACAGATGGGAAGAGAGTGGAGGGCAGGCAGCTACCTACCACCCCCCGTTTCAGCATGGAGTTCAGAGGAGGCCAAGAACTCTGAGTTCTAACCTGGCTTTCAGGTCATGATCACGGTGGCCGTTAGGCTAGAATAGGACATATATTGTCCTCCTGAGAGTTGACTAGCCTGAGCTGTGACTTTCATTTACGCACAGAGTACATGGGCCTCCATGTGTCCTCCTGTCCTCAGCCTACAGCAAACTCGCTGCTTCTGAGATGCCCCAGCCCCGAGATCCGACCTTCCCGGCACCCTGGCCCCTCCAATTCAGCTGACTGCTCTCTGTCTTCTCTCCCCAGGATAGCTGCTGCCCGGGAGAGGTGACCCGGGCGCCCCACTAGGGCGCCGGCCCCTGCCCTTGGGCCGGGATCATGAAAGGCCTCGGCGACAGCCGCCCCCGCCACCTCTCCGACAGCCTAGACCCACCCCATGAGCCCATGTTCGCAGGGCCCGACCGCAACCCCTACCTGCTGTCGCCGACGGAGGCCTTTGCCCGTGAGGCCTGCTTCCCCGGGCAGAACACACTGCCAGGGGACAGCCTCTTCCCACTCAACAACCAGCTGCCACCACCCAGCAGCACTTTCCCCCGCATCCACTACAACTCCCACTTTGAGGTGCCGGAGGAGAGCCCCTTCCCCAGCCATGCCCAGGCCACCAAGATCAACCGGCTGCCCGCCAACCTCCTGGACCAGTTTGAGAAGCAGCTGCCCATCCACCGCGACGGCTTCAGCACGCTCCAGTTCCCCCGCGGCGAGGCCAAGGCCCGTGGTGAGAGCCCCGGCCGCATCCGCCACCTGGTCCACTCGGTCCAGCGCCTCTTCTTCACCAAGGCTCCCTCACTGGAGGGCACGGCGGGCAAGGTCGGGGGCAATGGCAGCAAGAAAGGTGGCATGGAGGACGGCAAGGGCCGGAGGGGCAAAAGCAAGGAGCGGGCCAAGGCTGGGGAGCCCAAGCGGCGCAGCCGCTCCAACATCTCGGGCTGGTGGAGCTCTGATGACAACTTGGACGGCGAGAGCGGCGCCTTCCGCAGCGGCGGCCCAGCCTCTGGGCTGATGACGCTGGGCCGCCAGGCAGAACGCAGCCAGCCACGCTACTTCATGCACGCCTACAACACCATCAGCGGGCACATGCTCAAAGCCACCAAGAACAACACCACTGAGCTGACTGCCCCGCCACCCCCGCCTGTGACCCCGGCCGCCTGCCCCAGCCTTGGGGTGGGCACTGACACCAACTATGTTAAAAGGGGCTCCTGGTCCACTCTGACTCTCAGCCATGCCCACGAAGTCTGCCAGAAGACCTCAGCCACCTTGGATAAGAGCCTGCTAAAATCCAAATCCTGCCACCAAGGTCTAGCCTACCATTACCTGCAGGTAGGTCTGCCAGGGTGAGGGCTGTGGTGGCAGCTCCGGTGTTGGGGTCCCACTGTACCACAGACTGCCTTGGGAAGTCACTCCATTCTGGGCCTCTCTTGCTCAGCTGTGAAGTGGGTGGCTGGTGGTACTTGCTAATAAGAGGTCCCATCCATCACTTCTCGGCCTTTTGGCTAAGATCAAGCATAGAAGCTGCATCCACTGGCCATGCTCTCACACGATATTGGCTATCCCTCCTGAGCCCAGCCCTGAACAGGGACTAAAATATGTTCCTGCCTTTTAGAAGACAAATCTGGAAGGAAGCTCTGCCCTCCTGCCCCCCCGCAGAACCACTTCCATGGCATTCTCGCGCCAGCTCCTGCCTGCCACCCATCAGACTGGTGGCTTTCTTGAGGTCAGGGACCACATCCGGTGCAGCCATGTGTCCCCGTGGCCCAGGACAGGGTCTGGCATGAAGGAAGTGCTCAGAAAATGTGAGAGGGAGGGGTGGGTGGACAGATGGACAATTAGGTGAACAGAGCAAGAAATAAATGAGACACAGGCCCCACGATCAGGAACTGGGAAAGACACAGACAGAAGGTCAGAGTGGGCAGAGCATGATGGGACCAGTGCCCAGGCTGCAGAAGCCCAGGAGGTCCCAGCCCCACTTAAGGGGAATCCCTTTCTTCTCTCAGAGGCTAATGCCGGTCAAGGCACTTGCTGTGCACCCAGGCCACTTGACTTGAAAGTGACAGAACATTCCCAAGGGACTCTCTCGGCTGAGGGTCTGTCAACTGGATGGCTCCCAAGGCAGAGCCAGGCTGCAGGTGGAAATCACAGGAAGCAGATTCCGGGTGGAAGGGATTGCTTCTGTAGGTAGTGAGCCTATCATCCCTGAGAGGATGCAAGCACAGGCCTGGCCAGCCCTTGGGAACCCTCATTCGATGTATTTTGAGCCAGATGAACTTCAAGGTCTGACAAAATCCTGAGTCCGTATCGATCTGTATAAAATTCCAGAGACAGTGAAACTATGGGGGCAAAGGCTATTTCTTTTTCAACAGGAGGAAGTTGAAATCCAGGCAGTATTTCACATACTGAGGACTCTGTGGTTCTCAGTCTGCTTCCTTAGAAACATCAGAGAGGGTACCATGTGACTTGGCTCTGTGTGGTCTGATCATGTAAAATGCCTCAGAAACCCATGAGAGGGTGGCCCTGGCAGGAGGTGAGTGGGTGGCTTAGCAACAGGTTCTGAGCAGAGATGTTCAAGGCCATGTTCCCGAGGGACAATGGGGATAGTAGGGATGGTCTAGCCCATGATCTGGGCAGTAGAAGGCACAGGCCCTAGTGACTGTCTCACCAGTCATCTGTGGGTTGTGGGCAGGCTGGGGGTCTCGGGCCGGACTCTCCCTTGTGGAGGCGGGCCACTGGCGTTGAGGGCACAAAGAAGAGTGTGGGACCTGCGTGGTGTGGCAGTCAGGAGTGTGCACTGTGTGCGCGATGGAGACTGAATGTGCTGTGCACAGAAAGGTGTGGGCCTGGGCGTCCGTGGTGAGGTGCACAGCACTGGTGAGTGCACACTCTGTGTATGTTGAGGGACCTGCAGGTGTGTGCATGCTGAGACGAACGTCCACGGGGTGCAGTAGTCGCTGGTGTGGGTGTCGGGAGGGTCTGCAGCGGCGAGGTGAGTGTGTGGTGCTTGTCCTTGGTGAGGTGTGTGGTATGCCAGGAGCATGCACTTGCTGAGGGGCGTGGGGAAGGGTACGCTTTCTCCGTGTGTGCTGAGACATGTGTCCCCTCGGGTGGCTCCCACTGCCATAACCCTTGGGGCCAGGGGACCAGGGCCGCCCTCACGGTGTGCCTCACCTGCCTTGTCACAGCCCAGGTCCACGGATGGAGTCCTGGGGTTCAGATGGGAAAGCTGAGCCCTTTTTCCAGCTCACATGGCCACCCCACCATGGCAAGCCCCTCTGCTCTCTATACCCGTTTCCCCAGCTTCTTTTGCGGAACAAAGAATGTCGATGGGCTCTGGGACCACAGCTCCATGCTGACCGCCAGGGTCCCCTGACCCCCCATGCTGGGGTCAGGCTCTGGTTCGGGCCTGGAGGCTTCCCTCTGCAAGTGACTGGCCTGCCGAGGGCCTTCTCGTCGGTGCGGTGGGGTCGTGGGCATCCGCGAGACACGCGTGAAGTGATGGGACGTCGTGGGCTCAGTAAAGCGGACGGCCGCGGGGCCCTTCCGACCACAGGGCTGGGCGGTTCTGTCCGGGCAAACGCAGCCTGGAGCCCGTGGAGAAGCCGGAGGCTGGAGAGGCGCAGGGCCTCGCCGAAGGCCACGCA
>NW_007258926.1:186091-202705 GCF_000164805.1 Carlito syrichta | reverse complement strand
GCCCGCGAGCCCTCCCCCGGGAACCCTCGGTGGCTGCAAGCCCGGTTCACAGGCAAGCCTTGCTCCCAGGTGAGCTTGCTCCCAGGTGTGCCCCGCCCGGAGCTCGCCTTCCCCCCTTTCGGCTGCCCCGGGAAAGCCCAGCCCAGGGAGGCTGCCTCAGCCTCAGATCCAAATGAACCGCTTTCAGGGGAGCCCCTGCCCCGAGATCCTTGTCCTTAGGTGGCCCTGAACTACCTGGGTGCTGCCAATAAGTTGATTCGGTGAACCATTCCGTGAACCCCACCCACAGCTAAGACCTGACCACACGTGATCCTCATCCTTGGGTAAACCCCACTCATAAGGAGAGTCACTCTCCGTGACCCGTCCAGGTAAACCCTGCCCACCGGAGCCACGTCCCAGGCAAGCTCCGCTCCCACAGAGAAACTGCCCCAGGTTAGAACCCTGCCCTTATAAGCCCATGGCTTGTGCGGCACTGCCCAGAGAAGGCCAGAGTCCACTCTGCCCTTGTCCCTGTAACTGATCGCCATGGTGAGCGCTAAAGACCAGAGAGGGCGTGGATCCAAAACTAAAGAGACAGACTTCTCCTGTCTTGGAGTTCCACCATTTGAGCCCCATCCTCTTGCTTTAAGACTTGGAAGAGTTAGCAGAAACCATCTTGTTCCTAGCCCTTCAACTACTGGGGGCACGAAGAAGGCTTCATGGAAGGGGTCGCCTGGGAAGACTGGGACGAGGGAGGAGAGCAGGTCAGGTGACAGTGGCACAGGGGCAGAAGGAGGCAGAGTTCTCCAGGCAACCTAGAGTCTAGTTGGTTGGACGGAATTCAAGGATACCACCAGCCAGTCCCAGGTCTGTTTCCGAACCTGTTTCTCATCTTCAAGTGAAGGGCCTGAGCAGGATGATCTCCAAGATCCCTTCTAGTCCTGAGATCCTACAATTTCATGAATGACCAGTGGGGATTAAGGTGGGAGAGGCGGACAGGAGCCAGGCAGAGGCCTAAATGGAAGGGAAACAAGAGTAACGCCAATGGTGATAGCAACAGCTGCTGTCTGTTAGCACCTCCCTGGCTGGCCGCTGAACCTGCCTGGAGCCCTTTAATCCGCATCACTGAAACCCCACCACAGCCCCAGCAGGCAGGCAGTGTCATCCCCACTTTAGAGAGGAGAAAACAGATTTAAGCAAGGGGAGTGCTTTGCCCAGGGTCACCCAACAGATGAAGCTGGATTCCAGTCCAAGCCCTTCTGTGCCAGGGGCCTGAGCTCTTGGATGCATGGACTTTATCCCCAGAACAGGGGTTGGGGGAGTCGCAGGGCCAAGTTGCCGTGAGAAAGGTTGAGGAGCTGGGCCGTGGAGATAAGTTGCGAGTTGTTGGGGGCCTGGCAAAAGCCACCTGCACATCGCAGCAGAATGGATGCCCTTTGGGCAGCTCTAGCCTAAGATCAAGGCTGTGGGCCTTGACCCACCTCCTCTGTCCAGTCTCGGAAGTGTCCCAGACTGGCAGGGAGAGGAGGGAGCCGCAGAACTGAGCCGGGCTGAGCCAGCCTCCGGCTTTAAACTGTCAAATGCAAGCTAGTGCTGCCACCCCGTGGCTACAGTGAGTATGACACGTGGGGGCCACCTGTGCATCACAGATGTCAAAGCCCCCAAAGCTGTGTTCTCCTTGCTGGTCGCCCCCGCTCTGCTCTGGCTGGCAGTGACTTCCACTTTCCCTCTGCTGCTGGGTGATCTTGGCCAGTCTTTTCCCCTCTGGTCCTCAGTTTCCCACACTGAACAATGGGTTGGCTGAACTCTGTCTGCTCCCCACCCTCTCACCAGGAGTCTGGACCGCCTGGATTCAGTGGACATGCTGCTGCCCTCCAAGTGTCCAAGCTGGGAAGAGGACTACACCCCCGTCAGCGACAGCCTCAACGACTCCAGCTGCATCAGCCAGGTGAGGGCGGCAGTCAGGCTGGAAGGCCAGTGGGCTTGGGAGAGCCCCAGCTCCCACAGGAGGACAGGCATCCAGGCCCCAACGCTGCTGAGCGGCCCCAGATGTCTCCACGGTGCTTCTGTTTCGTCTCTGTTCCCAAAGTTGCCTGTGTGTGTTGTGTCTCTCTGCTCCTCTGACTGTCCTGTGGCTACAGAGCATGGTCTCTAGAGCCGTGGGCACTTGGGGAGGAGGCCCCCACCACCATTGTACACCCAGGCTGCCACCCGGGCTCTGAGCCTTGTCTGCTTCTCTTTGGTCTCAGAGCCATGAGGACAGGGAACTGCAGAGCTGGGTTCGAGCCCCAATCTTGTCACTGATAATGTGAACCCAGGACTGGTCACCGCCCTTCCCTGAGCCTCGACTTCCCAATTTACCACAGAATGGTGATGGTCCCTATGTCATGGGATAATGGACTCTGTGCCCAGCAAAGAGGGGCTGGCTATTATTTTCATCGTGTTGTGTGTTTTCAAGTGGGTTACTTCTCTACTCTGGACTCTATGTCCGCCTACGTAGAGTGGAAAGTTGGGCTCCCAGGGTACAGCCAGTTCAGCCTGTAACAGTGATAAATGCTCTGTGCTGCACTTCTAATTCACATGCGTCTCTCTCAACCTCAGGCACTGAACCCTCACAGCCACCTCTCAAGGTGGCCTTATTAACCATATACCCATTTTACAGATAAGAATATTAAAGCTCAGAGAGTTGAGGTCATAGCTAGGAGAAGGTGAAACTGGGCAGAAATCTGGGGCTGTCAGACCCAGACCTGGACCTGGACCTCAGTCCCTGCCCTGCACACAGGACTTGAGGGTCTGCAAAGGGAGAACCAACCAAGGCTAAAGGGTTCCCCCACGGTGTGCACTGGGAGATGAGGCCCAGAGAGGGCAGATGCTGGCTGGTGGTAGCACAGGAAAGCAGTGGGGCAGCGAGGTACAGAGCCGGCCCTCTCCCTGGGCAGGAACAGGCCGTGGCCTGCTGTGTGCAGGCCGTGATCAGAACCAGTCGACTGCGTAGAAGGCTTCAGGACTCCGACTCCTCACAACTCCATTATCCCTGGCCTGGTCCCTCCCCCAGCCCTCAAACGTGAGGAGGGGTAGGGCGCCCAACCACGGGACTTCTGCCCCTGCCACCCTCAAGCAGACCCCATAAATCTCCCAGAACGGCTGTCCTGGCCACCTCCAATCAGACATACATCAGATCGCGCCATGCCCCAAGGGAAAGTCTGAGTCCTTATTTGACCCGTGAAATCCTGCAGGACCCAGGCCCTACCTCCTCCCTTGCCCTGTCCAGCCATACCAACCTCCTTTCTGCTCCCCACACAGCAAGTGCCGCCTAATTCCTGCCCCAGGTGGAGCTCTGTTCTCAAATCTTTGCACAGCTGGCTCCTTGGATTTCAGGTCTTGGCTCAAATGTCACCTCCTCAGAGAGACCGCCCGGATCAGTCCTCCTGTAGCCCTTCCAGATGCTGTTCTCTTACCCTGCTTAACTGTCACCTCCTGGAATTCTAAGAGTGTGCTCTTTTACTTAATGTCTGTATCCCTCTTAACACTGGGCTTTCCTGCGGGTGAGGACCCTGCTGTCTTGTTCCCTGCAGTGTCCCCAGCACCTGGCACCATGCCTGGCCCAGGCAGATACTCAGTAGGTGTTTGTTGAACGACAGTGTGTCTCCCTCTCTCTCCCACCCCACCCTCCCTTTTCTCAGCCTTCCTGTCTGTGTCTCTCTCGTTTTCCTCTCTCTGTCCCCTCTCCCCTCGTTTGCATTTCTCACTGATCCTCTCCGGTGTGTCTCCATCTCCAGATTTCTTTGTGTCTGTCTTTCCACACCCTCCATCTTCATCCCCTACCTGGCTCTGGCACCTGGAATGCCTTTGCCCTTTGGCTGCACAAAAAGGCTTGCTGAATCAGTCAGGCTGGGGACCCAGCAGGTCTCTCTACCACCTGCCCACCTCCAGCTTTCTCCTGGCTCAGGATCCTTTAATCCCCTAAACCCCCACCTCTAGAAGAAACTTGAGTGACCCAAGCTGCACATTGGCCCCAAAGTCAAAGATACCCTAGCCTGGGGAGAAGCAGGCTAGGATATCCTAGCCTGGGATCCATCCCTAATCTGTTTATGCAGGTAGGCTCCCTGGCCAGGTGAGAGGCAGCAGACTGAGCATCCATGGTCCCAAGGGCTGGACCAAGAGAAGAACTTGTAAGCAGCAGATCACAGGTCCTGAGTAATGCCCAGCCCTAGAAGAGGTGAGCCTCCCGTCCCTGAAGGAAGTCAAGGGAGACCTGAGCAGCTGAGCCCTGGCCAGTCTGGGAGAAAGTTAGACCAGCCAGCCTCCAGGAGTCCTGCCACCGAACCTGAATACCCCACCCAGCCCCCAGCCCTGTCCTCTCATAACCCTCACCCTCTCTTTCCTGCAGATTTTTGGACAGGCCTCCCTGATCCCCCAGCTGTTTGGCCACGAGCAGCAGGTCAGTATGTTTGCCCGTCCCTTGCACCCCGATCCGAGTCCAGGCCTGGTCTCAGCCCTGCCATCTGAGTGGCCCCAGCTCCCAGCCCGGCAGGCACAGACAGACATCACCAGGAAGGTGCCTCCATTGAGTTGAGGCCCAGACGGGTGTCCTGACTCTGCACTCCCCACCCTGCTTGCTTAACTGCTCTGTGCCTCAGTTTCCTCTTCTCGGAAAAGAGGACGAATGAGCTACCTGCTGTGGATGAAGCAAGGAGTAACCCCAGGACAGTGGGAGGCTTTCCTGAAAGTCTCCTGGCCCCCACCCTCCTCTCCTCTCCCTGGACCAGGCAGGGAGACTTTCATTTGGACAGGTCTGGGACTGCGGGCTGGTGGTCTTGGCTTCCAGGTCCCAGGCTCCTTGCTCTTCTCTCTGGAGCCCTGGAGGGGTGTTTCAGGATGCTGGGGTGTTGGAGTGGATGTGGAGACCTCGACTTCACCTGAGTGGGCGAGGTAGCCGCTGTGGCACTGTCTGGCTGCCCTGAGGGCATCCCCTCCCAAGCACAGCCAGCCCAGCCCTGAACTGGCTGTCTTCTCCCTCCTGGTGTACTGAGCTTAACCCCTCGTTGTAGCCCCCGAGGGGCAAGGGACTTGGACAAGGCCACACATCCCATGGGGCAAAACTGGCCACACCCACATCTCCTTATCCCAGCATGGATACTTTCTCTGTCCCTCTGCCCCTTGTCATAGGAACTGTGTGTTCCTCTTGAACACAAGATTCATGAGGGTCTTCCGGGAGCCTACAGTGGGCCAGGCGATGTTTTCCTCCCCTGACTCCAACAGGCACGTGGCAAGGAGGTGGTATGTTAGCACACAGAGCCCCCAGGACAGTGCCCTGCACAGCGAGTCCTCAGTGGTACACACACCAGCAGCACTGACCAGCTGACCTCCCCGCAGAGCCTGGGAGCATCCTAACCAGTAGTCACAAACTCCACACAGCTGCCACATTCATGGGCACAGGCTACCCGGGGGCTTCCTCTCCTGGATACCATCCTAAGCACATGGTAGGAATTCTCTCATTTACTCTTGACAGTCACCCTGTGAAGCTGGAACCATAGTGAACCCCATTTTATAGACAGGGAAACCGAGGCACAAAGTGATTAAATGACTTGTATACATTTGTATTTCAAGGAAATGGTGGGCCCAGGTCTGAAACCCTGGCTGCGCTGTTACTGTGCAATCCCACAGCAAGACCCCATCTCCCTGGGTAGTCTCAGGGGCTCTGCTGGGCTCCAGGTCAGCTCTGGAGGATAAACACCCGTCTCCTTAGCACCCCTCTAAGTGCACTGTGGATATGCCACGTGGCCTATATTTTAATTCATCAGCACTGTCCAATAGAACTTTCTGCAGTGATGAAAATGTTCTGTAACTCATGTGTCCAACAAGGTCACTAGTTACATGTGGCTCATGTAGCCACAGAACTTTCTTTCTTTCTTTCTTTTTATTATTATTATTATTTTTTTTAGTTAGAGTCTCACTCTGTCGCCCAGGCTGGAGTGCAGTGGCACACTCACAGCCACCGCCGCCTCCACCTGCTGGGGTTAGGTGTTCTTTCCACCTCAGCCTTCCAGGCAGCTGGAACTAGTTCCAAGCAGGCATACACCACCATGCCTGGCTAAATTTTTTTTTTTTAATTGTAGAGACGAGGTCTCACCAAGTTGCCCAGGCAGTCTCAATCCCCTAGGTTCAAGCAATCCTCTCACCTATGCCTCCCAGCATGCTGGGATTACAGATATGAACTACCACACCCGGCTAGAACTTTATTTAATTTTATTTCATGTAAACATAAACAGTCACCCATGGGTAGTGGCTGCCACAATGGACAGTGCAGATTTGACCTTTCCACACACCCTCTTCATTCCTAGTTGTTTGATTCCATCTCAGACGAGCACACAGGTGTCCACTTGATATCAGTGAGGGGAGCTGGCCCAGAGAGAGGACCGCGATGGCCTGAGGTTACATGGCTCGGCAGGGCAGACAGCCCCAGACCAGGCCCCCTTTTCCTCCACACAATTATGTGTGGCCTCTTCTCATTCTCCATTCTACCATTCAGAACAGACATTACTAATTGATTATAGACCTCCATGCTGAATCAGATGTGACCTTAAAATCTACTGTCAATCAGTGTGGACACACAAGATAATCTAGCCCAGGCGTGCCCCTCAGGACCTACGCCTGATGTCCATCTTTGGCCAGCTGGTTCCCCAGGCTATACTTAGCGGTCCTCCGTGGCGGACATGGCCTGAGACATGGGAAAGACAGCCCTTCTGGAACCCTTGGACAATGTGTGCATGGTGGGTCCCTCTGTGCTCACACTCCCACTTCAGATTCGCAGGGTCCTAGACAGTCACCTGGAGAGACACTTGAGAACCATCCACGCAAGGCTGAACTGGGCGTGAGATGGCCGATAGCGCCATTCTCCATCCTGCCCATTCTCCATCCTGCCCACGCCGACATCTCTCATCAGTTGTCAGGGCCACCGCCCTTATTCCGGTCCTCTCCCACCAGACTTGCTCCAGCTCCATCTCTGGCCTCTGCCTTCATCCAGACTTTCTTCCCAACATCCATTCTGTGTGCCAGGGCTAGATTAATCTTCCTTCAATGCACGTTTGCAGTATTGTCCTGCCACTTCCTCACTGGGGGCCCCTGGCAACTGTTTTCCTTCACTGGCCTTTGGTTTCTTTGCTTGAAAATAAAAGGATTGGCCGGGCGCAGTGGCTGTAATCCCAGCACTTTGGGAGGCCAGGGTGCGAGGATTGCCTGAGCCCAGGGATTAGAGACCAGCCTGGGCAATTGGTGAGACCCTGTCTCTACAATAAATCACAGAAACTAGTCAGGCATGGTGGTGTGCATCTGTAGTTCCAGCTTCTTGGAGGCTGAGGTGGAAGGATCACCTAAGCCCAGGAGGTCAAGACTGCGGGGGCCATGAGTGTGCCACCGCACTCCACTCCAGCCTAGGTGACAAGAGTGAGACTCCAATTCAAAAAAAAGAAAGAAATAAATAAAGAAAAGAAAAGGATTAGATTATAAGATGTTAAATAGCCGGCGTGGCTACAGCCGCCTCCATTCTACCATTCAGAACAGACATTACTAATTGATTATAGACCTCCATGCTGAATCAGATGTGACCTTAAAATCTACTGTCAATCAGTGTGGACACACAAGATAATCTAGTTAACATTCTGTAATATTCCAACCTCATCCTCATTGTGGAGATGGGAAAATTGAGGCTCAGATAGGTGAGTGGGGTTGTTCCTTTCTTAAGGGCTCCATCTGCCCACCCCAGACCCCGAGTGAGATGGGAGGAGGCGTGGGCTGGGGTGAGGCCCCACGGACTGTCCACCCCTGCCACTGAGCCCACCACTGAGCACCCCTTCCCCGGGATGGACAGAGACACCTGCCTTTGCCTGGACAGGTCCGGGAGGCAGATCTGAGCGACCAGTATGAGGCGGCCTGTGAGTCAGCCTGCAGCGAAGCGGAGTCGACGGCCGCGGAGGCGCTGGACTTGCCGCTGCCCAGCTACTTTCGCTCCCGCAGCCACAGCTACCTGCGGGCCATCCAGGCCGGCTGCTCGCAGGAGGAGGACAGTGTCTCCCTGCAATCCCTCTCCCCCCCACCCAGCACCGGCAGCCTCAGCAACAGTCGCACGCTTCCAAGTGAGTGCTGTGATAAGGGAGGGTGCTTTCTTCGTTGGAGGGGACCAGGCCTGCGGGAAATGCAGGGATGAATCCGTTGTGACCTGGCAGCCCCGGAGGCCTTGGTGCTGGACCTCCAACCACTTGGCAGACGGAGCTCAAATGGGGTCACAGAGGCAGATGCCATCTGTGGTGGGGGTGGGAGGTGTTGGTGGGGCCGGAGCTCGCGCATACTTGGTTGCCACCTGCCTGCTGGTGGATCCTGCGAAGGGAGCCTTCGGGGGGGGGGCGGTCTGCAGTGAGCTTCTCAAAGGGTGCTTTGCCAGTTTCTATCCTGCTCACCATCGGGAAGTACCTTCTGGATTCTCGTTCTTAATCATCCAAGGTAACGCATGTATGATCAGAGAAAAGGGGGGACCCTGCGTACCAAGCAAGTCATGAAACAATAGGAAATGAAGACAAGGAAAATTGCACAGTCCCTGTGTAGTAGAGAGAGCATGGAACTTATTCCAGCTGGCTCTTTTTCCTCCCTCGGCCTCAGTTTCCCCTTCTATAAATTGAGGGTATAAGCCAGGAAGGAAGACTGGGCATGGGAGTGTCTGGGAAGGGCCTGGCCTGGGACAGGAGCTTGACAAGTGGCAGGTGTGATTACCAGTCCTGAGACTTGACTCTTGGCTTCCTGACAACCAACAGTCGTTGAGGTTGGCTCATAGGAAGAGAGACGGCTGCTCAAGTGTTCATTGGCCTTTGGTGGAGTAAATGACCTGAATCCCATGGGTGCTCAGCACACAGGCAACCAGTTCACTGGCTGGATGAATGGTCTTTGCGGGGGCAGAACAAGAAGCATCTGTCTCACCCATGCCTCTCACACCTCTGGGCTCTCTGCCCTGTCCCTGGGTGATATCTAGGCAGGTCCTCAAGCGTTTCCTAACATGTTTAGGGCTTCAGGAACAGAGTCATTTTTGGATATCAAGAGTCCAGTCTGGTCTAATTTCAAAACTTTACTCTTGTCCACCTCAAATCTCATGCACCTGCAGCTAGGACATGACTTGGGCTGGGAAGCCCACAGTGAGCAGTTGAGTGTGGCTGTCAGTGTCCTCTCTGCTCCTTGGTCACCAGTAGCTATTCCTGGTTCCTCCAGCTAGGAAGGGAGGTAGCCAGGGTGTGTTGTCTGGTATGGGGGCTCTGACTGATGCCTCATTACTCTGCAGGGCTCTCCTGGTACCCTAGTCGCACCCGGCATGGGCAACCCTCCTTCAGACCATTGCTTCTTATGCCCCCTCAGCTGCTCCATCTGGAGGCTCACCTCCTCCCACACCTCATTCTGCTAGGGTCCTGGCTCTGCTGGCCAGTCATCCTGGGCAGAATCCTCTGGAGATGACTCCACCCCTACGTTCTCCCTCAACGATCTGCCCGAAAATGAGGGCCTTTGCCTTGTAGAACTCTGAACACATGGACTGGTCTGCGTGTGGACTGGTCTGCTGTTGTGGGTAGTCCCCCAGCCTTTCCACTGTAGAGGTCTCCAAGCGGAGTTGAGGCCCAGCTCCTATGGCCTCAGAATCCAGGAGAGCCCTGCCAGCTCTCTCAGGCACTCTGCTGCAGTCACATAGAAGCTTGGGTAAAGGATCCCATTCCCCACAGCCTCATGCCCATGGGAAGTTCTCTAAGCATGAGATAGCCCTGGAGGGACATACAGTACCCCTAGTTATTCTCTTCAAGGAATTCCCATTCACCAGTTTCCCAACTCCAATCACTCATGAACGGACTGAAGATAAAGTATGGGCTACATGTCTAGGACTGTATTGGTCAGCTCCCAATTGGTCAACAATAATGCTGCATAATAAACACCACAAAATCAGTCTAATATAGTTAACATGTATTTATTGCTCCCAAGTTTGTCAGCCAGGACAGCTCTGCTCTACATGTCTCTCATCCTCCTCCTGGGACCAACAGTCTTCCTGCGATCAGTGGCCTAGCCAGGGCATAGTCTCCTCAGGACAATGGCAAAGACCAGAGAACAAGTCTAGCTAGCTACACAAGCACATTTCGAGGCATCGGTTTACATATGTCTACTAACATTCTGTTGGTTAAAGCAAGTCATGTGACTGAGCTCAAAGGAAAACAATTCTTATTATCTGGCTCAAAAGAAAAAAAATCTTATGTTCTGGCTGGGCACAATGGCTCTTGCTTGTAATCCCAGCACTCTGGGAGGCCAGGAGGATTATTTCAGGCTAAGAGTTTGAGACTAACCTGGGCAACATAGCAAGATTCCATCTCTACAAAAAAAAAAAAAATTAGCCGGGCTCGGTGGCTCAGCCTGTAACCCCGCGCTTTGGAAGCCTGAGGTGAGTGGATTGCCTGAGCCCGCGGGTTCGAGACCCACCTGGGCAACTTGGCAGACCTCATCTCTACAATAAATAAAAAAAATTAGCTGGGTGTGGTAGTGCACGCCTGTAGTTCCAGCTACTTGGAAGGCTGAAGCGAAAGGATCACAAGAGCCCAGCAGGTCGAGGCTGCAGTGGCCCGGAGCAGCCACTGCACTCCAGTCTGGGTGACAGAGTGAGACTCCAACTCAAAAAAAAAATTTAAATCTTATGCTCTAAGTCAATCTTCCCACACACATGGGTGAAATCCTCCCACACACATTTGGTGAAACAGGGACAGGATAACTGCAGTTTATATTCCTGTTTAGAAAAGGGGGGAATGGGGCTTCAGAGATGTAATGATCCATATAACTCCATGTGCCAAAAACCACAACCATAATTGTGTTTGGGTCATGGCTCTCTCTTGACTGAATTATGCCTACTTTGGGTATATCAGGTTTTTTGGGGACCATGCCCTTAAGCTTTCTGTAAACTCTTTTGACCAGTGATAGTATCTATTAGAGGGTACCTTGCAATTCTGCAATGTCAATAAAAGATGTTATAACCACACCTTGATTTGATCTGCCCACATGCTGTATCTTAACTGGCTATGACCTTGGTTTGATCTTCATCCCCAGGCTGGATCTTAATTTGAGAATGATTTACTGGCTGGACAGGCTGGAGTTGACAGATTTGTTTTCCAACTAAGCAAGCATTAGTCTTGCTCTCTATTTTCTGTAAATACTCCTTGCAGATTGGCTATTTCTATTATGAGTTCCTCTCTTTCTTGTAAGTCCTTATCAAATGTGGCCAAAAGGCTCTTGCTTTCAACATTTTATCTGGAAACTGCCTTGCCCAAATCCATTTGCTGTCTTCAAGTTACTGTAAGTGACAGTTCTTCTTCTTCTTCTTCTTCTTCTTCTTCTTCCTCTTCCTCTTCCTCTTCCTCTTCCTCTTCCTCCTCCTCCTCCTCCTCCTCCTCCTCCGCCTTCCTCCTCCTCCTCCTCCTCCTCCTTCTTCTTCTTCTTCTTCTTCTCTTCAATAGCTTTAGGGGGTATAAATAGTTTTTGTTTTCACAGTTGCATTGTGTAGTGACAAAGAAGTCAGGGTTTTAACTGTACCCCCCACCCACACACACATTGTACCCAAGAGGTGATTTCTTTTGTCCTTCCAAACTATGCCTTTGCAGATCTTTAGCTTAGCTCCCATTTAGAAGTGAGAACATGCAGTGTTTGGTTTTCTGTTCCTGAGTTAGTTCACTTCGGATGATGTTCTCCAATTCCATCCAAGTTGCCGCAAAAGGCATTATTTCATTCTTTTTGACAGCTAAATAGTATTCCATGGTGTACAAATACCATGTTTTCATTAACCACTGATCTGTTGATGGGCATTTAGGTTGATTCCACATCTTTGCAATTGTGAGCCAGGCAAGCATGTACCTTCAGTGGCGCAAAATAAGAAGCATTTGTTTTTATTCACAAGTTTGCAGGTTAGCTCATTCTGCTTTGCATATCCATATATCCTCTTCCTGGGACCAAAGCATGCTCCTGGAATCAGTGGCTGAGCCAGGGCACATTCTTCCCACGGCAGTGCAGAATTAGAATAGGGAAAACCTCACTCTGCAAATGCATGTAAAGTCACTTTGTGTCACATCTGCTAATATCCAGTTGGTCAAAACAAGTCATATGATTCCAAAGCCAAGGTCCAGCAGAATATATGCCACCTTTCATGGGAGAAACTGTGGTTATGTAACAAAGGGTATGAGCACAGGGAGAGATTGAGAACTGAGACCAATATTTCAATCAGCCATAGTCCCCCCTGGACCCCCTTGTAAAATGTGGCATCCTTGATCAGTGTAAAACCTGTACAACCGTACATGGCTAGCCTGCCCATAATCACCTCCCTCCACACAGACACATACGTATACACACAGGAGCATCTTAACCCCACTACTGTCTCCCTACAAAGGTCACCCTTGCTCAGAAGGCCCCCTCCTCCTTAGCATGTGTCTCCAAGGAGTAAGAAGTTGGGCCCTGCCCTTCCAGGGCTGTTCTGAGACCCTACGCTGCTGAAGGGCGTGAAAGTGCTTTGCTACACTCACATGAGCACACATGCACTCAGGCAACATGCAGGCAGACGGGTAGATTTGGTGACGACATTATTTGGGCACTTGAGGGACCATGGGAAGGGGTGTGGTGCCGCCCACCCACCCACGCAGGCAGATCTGGCCCTATTCCCGATTCCCCGCTGCCAGTACTGCTGCTGCCACCTTCCTCCCTCCCCGTCTGACCCAGATTCCACATTCCAGAAATAGCTTTGACAAGCTACCGGCAGGCGGGGTCAGCTCCAGCTGGGACAGTGGGGGAGCAGCAGCTTGGCTGCAGATGCGTGCCCCTTCCTGCCAAAGAACTTACCTGGGAGGACCACGAGGGTGCCCTTACCCCTGATCCTGATCCTGCCTCTCCTCTTTTTGTACATCGGAGAGAGGAAGAACCCAGAAAGTGTTCCTCCCCTTCCCTGCTTCTATTTCTCTGCCCACCCCCTCCCTTTCCTCTCTCCCCCAACTCTACCCCATCTTTGCCTTCTGTCTCCCTCAGTCCTTGGCTTCTCTCCCCGTCTCCTTCGCCTTCCTTTCCTCTCTGTGTCTGGTTCCCCTCCCTTTCTGCGTGTCTCCCTCTGCGCCACAGGGAGACTGTGATGCCAGCCAGGGGCCTTAGCATCGTGGCAGCAGGCTGCAGGGTGTGCCCTCCTTGTGCCACCTGCATGCTGTGCACCTGTGTGTGCATGTGCCCTTGGGGTCACTCCTCAGCAGTGCTGAGGCTCTAGACTGAGCTGGGCTAGGTTCCGGCCTGGGAAACACCCTTGCTCAGCGACCCTGAGTTCTAGTTTCAACTCTGCTGTGTCACTGATGGGCCTCAAATGCTCCACCTGTGTGGTGAGGCTTGGGCTTGGGGGCCCACAGGCACCTCCCATCTGTGACAATCCAGTCACCAGCTGCTGTACCCTCCCTTCTGTGTCCCATCTTCCCCCCCGCTCAGAACTCTTCCAGTTTCTTCTCTGATTCACTTTCCTCCCACCCGCCCCCATACATACAGGACGGGAGGCTGACAAAATTCCAGTAAGCAGTCAACCCTCCAGTCAACCTTGTCCCAAGCATGCCCCAATCTCTGGCAGCAGGCTCCTGACAGCTCAGCTCCTCAATCCTCAGCACGTCACAGCTAAGGTAATAGAACCTTGGAGACCATCACGTCCAGAGGTTGCAAACAGACTTCAACTCATGTCATCTCTGATCCCTGGAGCTCAAGCCTGAGATTTAGTTAAACAGAGAAGTGTGCCACCCTTGATTAGTGATGTCTGCTGTGGCCAGGGTAGTTACATGTATCTGCTATTCCTGATTTAGCCCAGTTATACACACATTAACAGATACTTCACCAAAAAACTTCAGCCTAGAGAAGATGAATGCCAAGATCAAGGTCATCCAGCTGGTGGGCCAGGGAGCTATTTTCCACCTGGTTCTGCCTGACTCCAAAGCCTTGGGGTCTCCACTGTCCTGTGTATAGGAGCCACCCAAACTCCTTGTAACAATACACGGTATGTTTCAGGAGTTTCAGGGAAAGTCATCTAGCAGCATGGGCAGCACCGATTAGAGGCTGGGAGGCCACTCACAAGCTGGTGCAGTGATCTAGGCAAGGGACAGTGAGATCTAGGCAGGTGCCATAGGGTCAGAGAGCAATGGGAGGACCCAGGAGGCCTTCCCTGGATGAGTGGTGAGGAGCCAACATTCCCTACTGCTGACATGGGCAGGGCACACTGAGCAGAGGGCTGACTTCCTCTCTGGGCTTCACCAAGCTTTGGACTGGGACATCCCTGATTAATCAAGTACCTACTGTGTGTTAGGTCCTGTTTTTAGGCGAACTCACTGAGCCTTCTAGGGGAAGATAAAAGAACCTCAAAGACCATCACGTTCTTCTAAAGAATCGGTGGGCAGCCCTTCAAACCCAGGATTGAGGCTCCTGAAAAACAAGGACATTCCATGAGGACTCCAAGACTCTATTTAAGCACCTTCATCTCTCTTCCTTGGGTGACTTCTCTGCACCCAAGGAAGGAGATGAAGGTGCTTAAATCGAGTCTTGGAGGCCCCACGGCATTGCAATCAGGTGTCTTGCATCGATACATGTTTACTGATCATCTACTATGGGCCAGGCTGTGCTAAGGCACCAGGGACACATCAGTGAAGAAAATGGAAATCCTTGCCTTTGGGGTCAGTGTATTCTATTGGGAGGGGGAGGGGCAGATAAAACAATAATACTAACGTGTGGCCTACTGGAAAGTGGCACAGGGTAAGGGGCACCGGGAGTGGTGGTGGAAGCAAGCAGAGGTGTGGCGGTGTACATAGGTTGCTGGGGTCGAACTCACTGAGAAAGAGATTTAGAGGAGGTGCCAGGTCTGCTGGGGGGTGGGGCAGTGTGGCTGGGGCAGAGCAATGAGGGGAGAGGGCCAGTGGGGAGAGGACAGAGGTGGGGGGGTGCTGGCCCTGTCACAGACCACGGAAAGGACTTTGTCTTTTGGCTCTGAGTGAGGGGGAACCACTGGGGCATCTGAAGCAGAGATGTGACATGACCCAATCTCCTTTTTTGTTTTTGAGTTGGAGTCTCACTCTGTCACCCAGACTGGAGTGCAGTGGCCACTCCCGGCCACCACAGCCTCGACCTGCTGGGCTCCGGCGATCCTTCCGCCTCAGTCTTCCAAGTAGCTGGAACTACAGGTGCGCTCTACCACGCCTGGCTGATTTTTTGATTTATTGTAGAGATGAGGTCTCGCCAAGTTGCCCAGGTGGGTCTCGAACCCGCAGGCTCAGGCAATCCACTCACCTCGGTCTCCCAAAGCACAGGATTACAGGCTGAGCCACCGAGCCCGGCCCCAATCTCCTTCTTAAGAGAAAGTGCTCTGGCTGCCCCGTGGAGCCTTGACTGAGAGGCAAGAATTGGGTAAGTCATGCCAGGTGATAATCATGGCTCAGGCAGGGCAGCAGTGAGGGAGGTGGTGACAGCTAGCTGGAAGCTGGCTGGGTTCTGAAAGTAGAGTGTGAGGGAAGGAGAATGCCAGAGGTGTGAGGAGGAGGAGTGTCACACAGAAAGGAGTGGGGAGCCCGCACTCCCCTGCCAGTTCTGGCCACTTGGGACAGGACAGTGACTGCCTAGAAAGTTGGGGAAAAGGAGACTTTAAACCCCTGGGAGGGGACACCTTGGGTCCCAGGCAAGGGATGCGGGAGGCTCTGAATCCTGCCCACCCCCACCTGAGGCTGGGATCCAGCTAACTCTGCTTTGCAGGGATCCTGGACAGAGGGGTTTTGGGGGTAAGGACCCAGTAGATAGTAGGTGCTCCACAAATACCTTCTGGGACCCTAAAACATCACCATCAGAAGAGACTGCTGAAAGCCTGGCCCAAGAATCTCAAACATTGTAAAATATAGTCTCTGGCTGAGCTCGCCTGAGTTCTAGCCCAGCAACCTGCATGTCAATCCGTGCCCCAACGACCTGGATTTGGGGCATCGACCACAGTCCGTCTCTCTCCAGGGAACAGATGCGACTGGTGAATCCCAGAGAGGGAAAGAGACTTGTCCAAGGTCACACAAGGAGTGTATTCCTAATTCCGGAGGGTGGAGGCAGGATAATGTGATTTCATCCCGCGCTGCGTCGGGTTGTCAGGGCCCATGACAGATGCGCCTTGTTTTTTCCCCAAGTCAAGCAATTTAAAGTTAAACATTAAGTGAACGGTACAGGTGTAGCATAGTGACCGAGAGTAGCATGAAGTCAGCCGCGACTTCCAAGGGCCAGGCACTAAGATGGCCCATCTGTTGCTTTTATCACTATTTTCAGACCGTAGTGCAAACACCATGTCAATGGAATTGGAAACGCCGTTATCAGCTGTCTTCTTCAGTCCTCACGACAATATTGTGATAGGAGATGCGGAAGATCCTGGCCTCCATTTTACTCTGGGGCCAACAGACGCGGAGGAGCGAGGGGGCTGGCCGCGGTCACCCCGCAAGGGGGTCGGGGACAGGAGTTGGGTCTGCGGACCGCGGCCCGCAGGAAGCGAGCGCAGGACGCAGCGTGGGGGGGGACGCGCGGGAGGCGCGGGCACGGCGGGCGGGCACC
>NW_007258926.1:170936-185568 GCF_000164805.1 Carlito syrichta | reverse complement strand
GGCCCGTGTCCCCGCTCCGCCCGCTTTGTCTCTCCCTGGCTCGCTGTCTCTTTGTCTCTGCCCTCGCGCTCCCCCACAGCCCCTCCCTCGCTCCCATCTCGGGTCCCCTCGGCGGCTCCTCTCATCCTTCAGAACCGCGCTTCCGGGCGCCCCATTCTTTGGGACTCCCCCCCAGCCCGCCCCCAGATCTTGTGGGGCCTCCACCCCCTAGGGCTCCCCCGAGCTCCCTGCACATCCTTTGGGGTCCTCCCTTCTGTACCCCCAAATCCCTGAGACCTTGCTTCCGTGATCCCCCTTCCCGCTGGGCTTTCCCTCTTCTGGGTGTCACCCGTACCTGCTGGGCCGCCGAGATCCTTGGGGTCTCCCTCCTCGGGAGCCCCGATATCCCCCGGCTCCCCAACACCAAGAGCCCCTTCCCTGCCTTCCCTTGGTTTGTCCCCTGTCGCTGTCTCTCCTTGTTCGCCCTCAGGCCTCCAAGCAACCCACTTCTTGGGTCGGGGTCCCCTGCTTTGCTCCCCCTGCCTGTCTGTGCCCCACATCTGTCTTGGTGATCTCAGCACTCTGTCTCTTGCGCTGAAGGCCCCCCTCTGAGCTGCCCCTTTGCCTGGGGCTCTTGCCCCCCCACCCCGCTTTTTCCGCACCCGCCCTGTCTCCCCTTCTCTCTGCTCCTTGTTTCCCTCTCCCTTTTCTGCCTCTGCCGGGTCTCTGGTCTCTGACCCCCATCCGGCCCTCATGGCTTTGTGTCTGGAGCTCTTGAAGCAATGTGAGTGGTGGGGTGTCCGGGTCCGCCGGAGTCCCCCGCAGGCTGGCCGCGGCCAAGGCTCCATGGGGTTGGCGCTGGGGCAAGGGCTGGCGCTGGGGCAGGGGGCTCTGCAGCCTCCCACAGAGGGGGTGAGGAGGGAGGGGCCAGGCTGTCTGGCAGAGGTGGGAGTGGGGGCCTTCTGGCTCTGAGGCTTCTGCTTTAGTGGCTTGAGTGTGTGGAGGGCCGCACAGGTTGGGCATCCCTGCCCCCTTGGCCCTGCATGGCCTGGCACTTCGTGATCGCTTGTGGGCAGGCCTGGGCTATTTTGGAGCCGCAGGATGTGATATCACTTGGGCGTTTATTTAGACCCAGCCGGGGGTGGGGGCTGCGTTCTTGCCAGCTTGAGTAATGACATTTTGCAGGGGGTGCGGCCTCCTAGGCAGCTGGGCTGTAGGGTTTGTGGCCAGAACTTTGCAGGACACCATAATGGGCAGGTGAGCAAGGGTCCTGGTGAGACTCCATTTAGGGTGAGCAAAGAGAGGAATTGTTCATCTGACCACCCCTGGGGATTGGGTTTGGCAGTCTAATACTTCTGGGGCCTTGCTCTGCCAGCTTCAAGGTGTGTAACCTAGAGTGCAACCCTCTACCTCTCTAAGCCTCAGTTTCCCTGTCTGTAAAAAGGGAATAATTGTCCTGGATATTGTGACACCAGATGGCACATCAGTAGATGTGTCTTGTGAACTGGCAACCTGTCTTTAGACTGAGCCGAAAGGGAGCAGGTGGCTTGCCCAAGGGTAGACTCTAATTCCTGCCAGAACTGGAGCGAGGATGCAGGCCCAGGATCCACAGCCAGGGTTCCTTCATCCACTCCACCTGGTTATTCAGAACTACATCTGCCCTCCCTGTAGAACAGGGAGACGCTGCTCTCATGGATGCCCTGATGCCTGTTCTCCCTGTATCAGTTTGTAAAGATAGAAGGGTGTGACCAGCGGGAGGTCTTTGCAGGGGAACAGCTGAATTTTCCAGGTTCCATCCCATGGTTGCTTAAGGGTGGGCCCTGCTTGGACAGTGGCACTTGAGAATAAAGTCATCTTGGAGTTGTGAGCCCCGGCTGCTTTTTCTGCTCCCCCGTAGAGTGGGCAAAGACCTCAGCTGAGAGAGGCTCTCCAGATTGCTGGGACCTGCGCTCAAGGAGGCCAGGATGTCCTAGCGCTCTGGGACATGGATGAGGTCAGCTGTGGAAGTCTCCTGTCTTACAGATGAGGAGATGAGGCCCAGAGGGACCAGGAGCCTACAGAGGGTCCAGCCAGGACTCCTGGGTCCTGTTCCATGGCCTTTTACTGTGTGCCCATGCTCAGCATGTTACATGGACCACTTGCAGCGGGGAGGAGGAAGAGCTTGGTCCCTGACCTAGAACCACTTTTAGGGGTGTCACTTGCTTTTGGGCTTCAGCTTCCTAATCTATGAAATGGGAATAGCAATCTTTGTCCTAAGACTGATTATAGAGAAATCAAGAAATTTTGTGAGGCAGAATGCCAAGGTTCTGTTCCTGTCTGTGAAGATTAGATGCTGTGTGACTTCAAACGACCTTCTCTCTCTGGGTCTCTGTTTTTCCTTCTGAAAAAAAGAGGGCGTTGGATGGCATAGTCTCATAGGTCCTTCCAGCTCTGACATTGAGGATTCTAAGGTAACTCAAAGCCTTCCTATTTGTACCTGCATTTCATTGTACCTGTATTTCATCTTACCTTGTGAAAGCATGCTTGATCGCAGAATAAGAAGGGGAATTTGCATACTGCTGCCAGGTGTGTGCTGATGATATGCTGCGGGCTTTCACAGGAGAGAGGCCTTGCCTGGGCAGAGGGGTCAGAAAGGCTTCCAGGAGGAGTCTACACCAGGCGTGTTCCTCCTCCTATAACAGACTTGCAGAGAGTAGAAGTAGTATGAGTTTTAGAGCCACAGACACCTGGGGTTTTTTTTGTTTTTTGTTGGAGTCTCACTTTGTCACCCAGACTAGAGTGCAGTGGCCACTCCCGGCCACCGCAGCCTCGACCTGCTGGGCTCCGGCGATCCTTCCGCCTCAGCCTTCCAAGTAGCTGGAACTACAGGCACGCGCTACCACACCCGGCTAATTTTTTGATTTATTGTAGAGATGAGGTCTCGTCAAGTTGCCCAGGCGGGTCTCGAACCCGTGGGCTCAGGCAATCCACTCACCTCAGCCTCCCGAAGCGTGGGATTACAGGCTGAGCCACCGAGCCCAGCTGATACCTGGTTTTAATCAGTCTCCATTTCTTGGGCAGATGACTTTCTTGGGCAGATGTAATCTTAGGCAGATGACTTTCTTTGAGTTTCAGTTTTCTCATCTGGACTCAAGATTTGTACTGCAGGATTGTGGTGAGGACTAAATGAGATTATATATTTTTTAAAACCTAGTACAGAGTAGGCACTTTATAAATGTGAACTTCCACCTCACAAGAATATCTGGGTCACTTTTCTCTTTTTTAGAAGAAAACAGAAGCCCAGCCTCTCCCCCCACACCCTATGGTTGGGGTTCAGGTAGCAGGGAAAGCACCTTTGGCTATTATAATAACAGGAGTGATCTTCTGATCTCCAGGCTGTGGGTACATTGTGTCACCTGCCAAACTCTGCCCTGACCACTGATCCCCACAGCAGTCCTGGAAGGAAGTCCGAGGTCAGTGGTTTCTCTCGGTTTCACAAGTTAATGAAGGATGTGTCCCAGAGAGCAAGAGGGACCTGCTCAGAGCCCCCAGCCCAGCAGTGCCAGGGCCGACTTGGAGCCCAGGCTTCCTCTCTTTTACTCTGCTCAGTCCAGCCCATAGCTTTTTCCCAGGTTTGGTACTTCTGCCTGTAGCCAACCCCCAGGCCACCTTCTCTGGTCTGGCAGCTGTTCTGGGCGGAGGGATTGCTTGGTGTTTCCCCAGTGTCTGAGCTCATCTCACATTTAAAGGAAGCTATCTAGAGACTGGGTGGGGAACTGAGTCACCATCTTCCCTGACTTTCCCAGCCCGAGCAGCAACCAGACACACCCAGAGGGCCACTGCTGGAGGCCTCCCAGTTGTAGGCACCAGCCACAACAGGCCTCTTGGTTGCAGACCCCAGCCATGACAGGCCTTCCTCCCAGAAGTTCCGATGAGCTCAGGATGGCTCCTGGTTCCTGGGGATTTCTTTGCTCCCTGAGTCACCCTGAGAAGTTGCTGCCTATCCTCTCCTGCTTCAGGCCTTTGTTAGTGCTGTACCCTCCCGCTAGTGTCATCTCTTCCTTAGAGGTCCACACTGTCAGATGCCACCTCCCCCAGGAAGTCTCTCACTGCTGACTCCAGAATTCAGCTAGGAGTTCAGACCTAGGTCTGTATAGTTACATCGAGTGTGACCTTGGCGGGTCACTGCATCTCTCTGTGCCTCAGTCTTCCCATATATAAAATCTGGGTTCCTTGGCTTTATGAAGTGTAGGTTCTGAGCTCCATCCCCACAGATTCTCCTCTGGGAGGTCTGGGAGTAAGAATCCACTTCCCCGAGGTTTCTACACCGGCCTTGCAGAGGGTTCTGGTGCTGAGAGCCTGAGGGATCCATTCTGGGGAAAGCTGAGCTGAGAGTATTCCTAGTTTTATGATAGCCTGGCTTGTCACTACTGTGAGACCTTGGACTAATCAACTTTCTGTGACTCAGTTTTCTTCCCTGTCAGATTGGAATGGAAATAGCTACCCTGAAGGTGGCTATGAGGATGAAAAGTCATATAGCAAAGGCCCCTCAGGAAGTGACAGCCATCGCAATTGTCAGCTTTCTCCTGGGCAGGATTGGTTGCTTTCGGAAGAAAGTTGCCCTTTCCTTACTTAGCCTTGGCAGCAGACACTGTCAGATCAGACCTGGCTAGGCTGTGGAACTGAACACCTGGGCAGGAATGAAATCCAGTCGTCGACAGGGATTTAATGAGGTTGCAGAAGAGTGTGCTGTGAAGGCCTCTCAGGCTCCCAGATTCCCAGTCCTGACTGCGACGTCTTTCCTTACGCTGGAATCACCTGTGTTCCTCACCCACTCCTTTCTGGAAACCAAGGCTACCCTGAAGACAAAATCCAAATTCTAGAGCTGAAAGATGATTGCTTTCTTGTTCCACAATGTGGAAGCAGGCCCAGGGACAGGGAGGAGTGTGCCTAGGGTCCCAGAGCAAGACTGTGCTGTGACCAGGCCAGAGCCACAGCCCTGCCTTCCTGCCCTGGGCTCCCTCCTTTCTGTACCTTTGCTGGCTGGATCCCTAGGTGGAGAATGGGGGCGCTGAGGTCTGGTTTGCAACTGAACATGGGACAAGAGCAAGAGGAGTGGTCCCAAGTGGCCAAAGGTAAACTCGGCTCAGCTTGGAGCTGAACTGGGCTTTGAAAACGTTTTTTTATGGGGGGCGGGGTGTCCTTTTAGCCTGAGAGGATGGGGAAGAATAGACAAGGCCTGTGCCCCTGAGAACTTATAATCTGACAGGGAGACGAGGCCTACAATTATGAGAGACTGTGTGACAGTCTGTAATTAAGTGTCTTCTGAGGAAAAGCATTGTCTGAGAAGGAAGAAGTGAGCCTGAGCTAGAGGAAACAAGAGCCCTTTGAGGGGCTGGACTTGCAGAGGCAGAGGGTGGGGCTGACTTTCTGGGGAGCGGTTTGTTGGAAGACAGAGGTGTAGGGGGCTGGGTGGTAAGTGTGCATTTAGGGAAACAGCCGGGACACTGGTTTTGCTGATGTATCAGGCTCTGTCTGGGAGGGACCAGGAGGTTGTGGGCAGCATTGAACATCAGCTGAAAAGCAGAGGCATGGAGGAGCCACGGAAGGTTTTAGATCAGGGGCAGCACAACTGGAGGACTTCAAAAAGATGAATCAGGCTGAGTGAATTGGAATGAATAAAAATGACAGAGCTTTGCAAGCATCCAGATGAGATAGGAGGGCAAGGTCTGGATGAGGCCTCTGGGAGTGGGAAGAGCCGGTTGGGATAGCAGCGGGTGTTGTACTTCCTCAGAGGAGCCTGACCAGGGCCCTGGTGGGCCAGAAGGAAGATGTTGGTGTTGCTGGTTTGGGGCGGGTGGTAGCAGTCTGAGCACATTCTGTGTACACCGTCAGTGCGCCAGGTCTTGTACCAGGGATTCCACAGTGCTATCGTGAAATACGTACAAGCCAGGGGGAAGGCGGACTTATCTTTCCCATTTTGCAGATAAGGACAAAGTGGCTCAGACCAAAGGCTGACTCCAAACCTTGGCTCTTCCCTCAGTTCAACTCTGCTTCTTGGAAAAGGGACTCCTGCTGTTAGGCTCCCAGGAACCTGAGCTTTCTTGCCTCTTAAGTCAGTCATACACATGCATCCTTAAAGCCCACAAACGCTGCTTTCTGAAAATCCTGGAGGTCAGGGTGCCACTGAGGATTTCTGAGGAAGAATCAGAAGAACACACCAGCAGTTTTACACCCAGGCTGTGCAAAGCTTCCAGCGTGGTGCTGCTCATGTGTCCAAGTCCAGCATTGAGCACATCCACAGCTGAGCCCATTGGAATCTTCAGCCAGTTCCCACCAGAGAGGGTGTTCCTGGCCCAGCCAGAGGAATCAGTCAACCACAAAGACAGGAGGGGACTTGTCCCAAGGTGAGCCAGGTGATGGGGATGGGGCCCAGGACAGATTCCCCAGACTGCAGTCAGGGATGCCCACCAGGCAGAGGGGCGGGGGAGCAGACTGGTTCTTACAAAGTGGCTACCATGAAAGACAGCGGTGGTTGGTCCCAGTGTGTAGCCAGAAACTGATGGCCTGGCCAAGGCCTGCCAGCCTGTCCTCTCCTCTGGGCAGCACACGACCTGGTTGGGAAGCAAAGCAGCCACCCAGTAGGCATAGCCTCCAGGAGCCTCTGCCCACCATCCCCTTGCCTCCAGTAAACACCCTGGTGCCCAAATGCCAGTCTGCTTTGGCAAATGCTCTCTGAGCCCAGCTGTATGCAGAATAGCATTGTAACTGTAAACCATGTTTTTCATACTGAAATCTGGACAAAGGTTTTAAAGAGGGATTTTTGTGCTTCCTTGGAACACAGCCTGAGAAATGTCATCTGGATACTGGAACAGTGGACTAAATGATCTGTGCTGCTGCTTTTCATTGTAGTAAGTCATTTGATTACCCTTTGCCAGATGCTTTCTCATACATTTGCTCATTCTCGCATATATTTATTCTTTTTGTTTTGTTTTCAGCACACTGATTCTGAATCTTTAATATTTGTTTAGGCTGCTTTGATTTGCAAAGCACTTTTATCTCATTATCTCAGTAGATCCTTATACAGCCCTAGGAGGTATTACTGTTCTTGTCATTCTTGTTTTCCAGAAGAGGAAACTGAGGTTCAGCAATAGAAAGAGACTTGACCAAGGTCACGGACTGAGCTGCCCATTTAGCCAAAAATACTTAAGTGCTGCTGTGTGCCTAGCAGTGAGCTGGTGCCGAGGATGCACTGATGGGCAGAGCAGCCTTAGAGACTCAGTTTCTGACCTCCCAGAGTCTCCACCAGCCGCATTGAGGTCTAACCAGGATCTGCCCCAGAGCTCCTGATCTCCATACTGTGCTCTTTCTATTTCAGACCCCTGTATTTGGGGCCTGTGGCATAGGTCGAGACTTTTGTCGCCTGTGTCCCTTCAACCTGCAAGCATCATGGTGTAAAGCAAGCCAAGGCCCAAGTCTACAGACTGAGCTTCAAAAGTGACAAAGAAGGTCTTCAGTGATGACTTAATTATTAACAAGGTGGAGAAGGGCATCTCAGCAGAAGGCCATCTGTTCCTTCTCCCTAGGGGAAGTCGCCCAGGGCTGCTCGACCTAAGATTCTGGCCTGAATTTTCTGCAGTCTCCAAATATTTGATTACATTCTGCACAGGTGTGAAGCTCTGTGGCCATGTGCTGAGCTGGGAACCCTCCCTGCCTCCTTTAATATTAAATGAGAAGAAATAAAGTCAGGTCCTAGCATAGCAGATCTGGAAAGAACTCTAGCCCATCCCGCTCATTTCCCATGGGTAGGAACCAAGCCTCAAAGGAAAGGAACTTGCCAGGACTTGCCATACTGAGAGCGATATTCTTTCCCCCTTCCTTCTCTTACCAGCCTGACTTGACTTCCCCAGTCTTTTCTGGTAGGAAACCCTTCATTCCAACAAGTCGTGTTCAACATTCAGAGCCATTTTCAGGAGGAGCAGTAGCTCCTGTCTGTAATCCTAGTGCTTTGGGAGGCCAAGGCGGGAAGATTGCTTGAGGCCAGGGGTTCAAGTTTGCAGTGAGCTGTGATCACGCAGTGAGTTTCAGTCTGGGAAATGGAGCAAGACCGTCTCTAAAAATAAATGTAAAAAATATAGAAGCCTTCTTCAAATCCTTCCTATACCTCAAGGTCAAGTTTTTCCCCCAGAGTCTTCTCTGATGCTCCCCTCCATGCTCCAGATCCCTACAGTGTCCAGGCTGCCTCAGTCTACTCCCAGAGACTAGCTGCCTGTTCTACAAGGATAGACCAGCAGCCCTTGAGGAGACTTCAAAATCTGGGTGCCTGCGTCCTGCCTCCCCACTCCAAGGAGTCTGATGCCTGAGACCTAGGGGGAAGCATTTCTGGGTACATTTTGCTAGTTATTTTTTTATTGGAAAAGCAATACATGTAAGTTGGTTTAAAATGTCATACTTTGTTTTCAAAAAAAAAAAAAATGCCCAGTAAAAAATTAGTCCCTCTCTCACCCAGATGCCTAGATGTTCACTGTTACCAGTCTTGAGGTTTCCTTCTAGAAATCCTCAGCATATGTGGACAGCTGCTGCCAGGAACCCCTTTTACTACACATGGTCACATACCCTCTACTGCTTCTCTGTGCTGCACCTTTCCTGCAGGTCTGTCTCTGTCGCAAGCTGTTCTCTGTGGACACAGGCTCATGGCCTCCTTTTTTCCTTGTGCGTATGGCTTTCCATCAGTGGATAGACCACCAGTTGTTTGCCCCCTGCTGAAGGACATTTAGGTGGCTCACAGTCCTGCTGCTGTCAACACGGCTGCAGTGTATCCCTCCCCGCATGTCTTGTGCATGTGTAGCTGTGGGAGCCATTCCTGTGCGTGGAGTTGCTATCTCAAGATTTTGTGCTTAAACTTAAAATTTTGTCAGATATTTTCAAATTCTTTTCCATTCTAAAAATGTGTAATTTTTAAAAAGCACCCTACTCTTACTCCCAGATTTCAATTTTTTTCCTTGGTCAAGAAACCACTGTTTTAATCACTGTTTTGCAGATGAGACTAGGCCCAGAAGAGAGAAAGGGACTGGCTGGTGTTACTCAGCAATCCTCAGCCAAAGGGGTGTCTCTCAGGAAGGTATAGATGGAGGAATGGGTAAAGGAGAGTAGAGGTGGGCTGGAGGGCGGCAGGAGTGGAGCTTGATGGGGGGAGGGCCCTTGCCATGGTACCCTGGGACCTGTTTGTGACTCGGGCTCCAGGGAGCGGTGTCTTCCCCTCCTACTCCAAGTCGTCCTTCAGCAGCTTCTCTGGTGTGGGCCGCACCTGCTTGGCAACGGCTGGCCCAGTGAGCTCATTCAAATATTTACTGAGTTCCCGAATCCCAGAGCTGGCTGGGCCACTGTGTCCCTGCCCTTCTCTGAACCTCAGGTTTCCTCATGTGAGTGCTTGGAGACTCATTCTTGCCTCTTATGCTACTGGCTGTTGGGAGATTTGGTGGAATATCATCGTCATATGTATGACAGTGGCATGGCTAGAACGGAGTGGGCATGCTGGGTCAGCAGAGTCTGAGGCCTGGACCGGTCCTAGATAGCCTGGTCAACCTTCAGCCTGGAGATTTGAGAGCCGCTATTGATGGGTATCTCCTTTTGCTGTGCCAAGGCAAGGTCAAGAGGTGCCTGGGCCTTCCTGAATTTGCTCTGCCTCCGGTTGCTGGGCCCTCCAGGATAAAGGAGCTCAGCTAGCAGGTGGGGAGAAGTCAGGGAGACCAGGAGAGTGTCTGCACTGCCACTGGAAGTGGGAGACTCCCCACTGGGAGACCCCCAAACCAGCGGGATGGCCCTTTGGGACCCCCACCTGTCATCTTTGCTGCTCCTCTTCAGCCCCCAGTGACAATCATAGCCTGGTTCCTTCCTCCTGTTTCTCAACGGGAAGACTGAGGCCTGAGCAGCTTAGCACCTCCTCCCAGAGTCCCAGCCAGCGAGCATGTTCACAGTGGGGGGGCGCTCGGTCTCCCAGGTCTTCCTTTCACTAGCTTTCCCACAGTGTCCCAGTGTCCCAGTGTTTAGCTCTACTTTGGGGTTAAAAACCAAAGTGAAAGATAAAAAGGCAAAGCAGAAGCTGCCGCTTCAGACCCAGCCTGGCTAGGGGGGTGGGGGAGGTCTAGGGACTTGGGCCAGGGGGTCTCACCAGGAGGGGGCAGGCCTCTTCCTGCCTACTCCTACAGCCTGGTGGGGGGGCTGAGGGGGCTCCGCAGGGGGAGGTGCCATTCTGCAGACAGGCAGTGGCGTCCCAGCCTAGCCTGCATTGTCTGGGAGACTGCCGGTAGGACGGGTTCCCTGGTGAAATCAGCCTGGCCAAGGGTGTGGTCCCAGCCGTCTTGGGTAGGCCTTTTAAACTCCGGTCCTTCCAGGGTGGGGCTGAACTGGATGGAGATATTGGCCTGGGAAAGAAGCCGTGGCCTCCTGAGTCCAGCTTCCATAGAACATGTCACTCTCCTGAAGGTAAAAGCCAGCACCCTTTCTCCACTGGGAAGACTCAGAAATTGGGGGCACTGGGGACACTTACCTCAACCCCCAGGAGTTTCCTCTGTGGCCCTAGGTGACCTAAAAGCCTTTTTGCCCTGGTCCCAGCTCCAGTCTCAGGGACTTGGAGAGGACAAAGGATGGCGGAGCAGGAACCCCCAGCATCTCACCTCTTCATGCCACTGAGTTGATGGGTGGCCTCAGGCAAGACCCTTCCCTGCTCTGGCCTTAGAGTCCTCATTTATTTCTCAGCAAGAGCCAGTTCCTTCTAGCTGCTGTTCAGTTGAGTCATTTTGGTTGCTGGACGCTGTGAGAGTGTATTATAACACCTGGTTTGGTTGCCTGTGTATTTCAAAGATTAGCTGTTATCTAACTGGCTAAGGCCTCAAGTTCCTATTCGCTGTGCTTTTTCTAAGGAAATGCTCAGACTTGCCAATGCAGATATATAAAATTATTTTGTTGCTGCAACAGTTGTGATTTTCAGGCCAGGCCTAAAATATACGCCTGTAATCCCAGCACTTTGGGAGGCCGAGGTGAGAGGATTGCCTGAACCCAGGAGTTTGAGAACAGCCTGGGCAATATGACAAGACTCATCTCTACAATAAATCAAAGAAAAAATTAACCGGGCATGCTGGCACATGCCTGTAGTCCCAGCTACTTAGAAAACTGAGGCAGAAGGGTGTCCTGAGCCCAGCGGTTTGAGACTACAGTAGCTGTGATTGTGCCACTGTACTCCAGCCTGGGCGACAGAGTGAGACTCTGGCTCAAAAAAAAGAAAAATTAGTTGTTTTAATATACACAGGGCTGGTGTCCACTCTGTAAAGTTACCCAATAAGCACATAGTTGGCGATCAGAAAGCTGTGTGTTGAATGACTACATTGATGAGCTACGCTGACCATCTGCTTCTTTGGAATGTGGGGAGGTGGCGTTTAGAAAGCCCAACTGGCAGCTGGGAGAAGCCCACACACCCCCCACAGAAGTCATATGGACCCACAGTAAAGAGCATAGCTCAGCCGGGCTTGGTGGCTCAGCCTGTAATCCCAGCACTTTGGGAGGCCGAGGCAAGTGAATTGCCTGAGTCTGCAGGTTCGAGACCCACCTGGGCAACTTGACGAGACCTCGTCTCTACAATAAATCAAAAATTAGCCGGGCGTGGTAGTACACATCTGTAGTTCCGGCTACTTGGAAGGCTGAGGCAGGAGGATCAGCTCTAGGGTCAGACAGCTGGTCTTCAGATCCTGGCCTACCACCTAAAACTGTGAGACCTGGACAAGGTACTTAACTCTCTGGGCTTCACTTGCAAAATAGAGATGCTAATAATGCCTGACTGTAATTAAAACATGAGGACCAGATAACCATGTGCAAAGCAGTAAGCACAGTGCCTGGTACAGAGGAAGCACTTAAGAAATGTTAAGGCTGGGCACAGTGGATCATACTTGTAATCCCAGCACTTCGGGAGACTGAGATGGGAGGTTCATTTGAGACCAGGAGTTCAAGACCAGCCTGGACAACATAGTGAGACCCTGTCTACAAAAAAAAAAAAAAGTTTAGCTGGGTGTGGTGGTGCATGCCTGTAATCCCAGCTACTCTGGAAGCTGGGGCAGGAATATTGTTGGAGTTCAGAAGCTAGAGATTGCAGTGAGCTATAATTTTATCATTGTACCCTAGCCTGAGCAACAGAGCAAGACCCTGTCTCTTAAAAAAAAGAAAAGAAAAGAAATATTGGCTACTGTTATTACTGATATTCAGAGGGAAAAAGAAGACTTGAAATAGCCAAGAACTATGTCCCATGCCTGAAAAGATGTAGATAGATCAGGTTCGGAGCAGATCTGTCTTTTTTTTTTGAGTTGGAGTCTCACTCTGTCACCCAGGTTGGAGCGCAGTGGCACACTCACGGCCACCCCAGTGTCCACCTGCTGGGCTCCAGCAATCCTTCCGCCTCAGCCTTCTAAGTAGCCGGAACTACAGGCACATGCTACCACGTCCAGCTAATTTTTGGTTTATTGTAGAGACGAGGTCTCGCCAAGTTGCCCAGACTGGTCTCGAACCCGCAGGTTCAGGGAATCTATTCGCCTCGGCCTCCCAAAGTGCTGGAATTACAGGCCAAGCCACCAAGCCCGACCGAATCTGTCATTCGATAGACTTTGATGGGGACAATGGATTGAATCAAGGCAGGCTTTTGAGGAGAGGGTGGCTTGGGTAGAGGAGAAGAAAGTGTCCTGCATGGGGGAGCAGGGCAGGGCAAGGAGCAGGACTGTCCAAGGAGGAGGGCAGGCTGTCCAAGAGGCAGGACTCGGAGTCAGGCTGGAGAGGTCCACCAAGGGCCATCGGAGTACTCCATCTAAGCTGCTTCATTGGGGGCTGGGACGAGGAGCCTGTTCCTGAGTGTGCTGTGGAGGGGCTTCCTAGTTCTAGCTTCTCCTGGAACTCTCTCTCCGAGCTCCCACACTTCTTGACGTGGCTGTGGCCCTGCATGGGTGTGGTGGCAGTCAGGAATTGTCTGCCAGCCTGCAGCCAGTGCAAACCAAGACCAGGTCTGGGAGGAAGGCTTGTCTGACTGCGTCCAATAAAGGCGGGGCCACCACTGATGCTGCTGCTGCTACCCCAGCAGCTTCTTCAAAGGTGGCACATGCAGCAGCGTGGGAGTTGTCCAGGAAAGAGAATTTGGGCTCTTTTCTCCTCCCTGCCCACCTCCACTTCTCTTTCCAAACAGCCCGCCATTCATATACTCAGTGTGCCAGGGCCTGTGCCAGGAACTAGGGAGTAGGGAACAACAGGACTGACTTCCATCCAGCTTGAGTCCCCACCCATCTGTGGGATGAGAGCCCTGAAGGACACAAATAGTGCTGAAGGACCTGTCCCAGAGGTCAGGGAGGGTGACTGGAGGGATGACCGGGAAGGCCAGGCGTCAGGACCCTGAGGTGGGAGTGTTGGGCATGTTGAGAGCACGAACAAGGAGAACCATGGGCTGCATCTGAAGCAGCTTCAAGGTTCAGTGGGACCATGTGGTTCTCAGTAAGCCTTGTTAGGTCTGAGGCAAACAGCTTTGCTCACCTGGTAGAAGCCAAGGGCATTACTGTATTAAGAATCACGATAATGGATGTGCAGCAAGTGATTGTGCTTTAAAAGTAACATCACAGGAGGCTGAGGTGGGAGGATGGCTTGAGGCCAGGAGTTCAAGGCGGCAGTGAATGATGATCACATCAGGGTACTCCAGCCTGGACAAGAGAGCAAGACTTTGTCTCTTAAGAAAGTATATTAAGTAAATTAATATCAGAACTCCCAAATACTTATTATTGTTTTTATACTGGTCATAAGTCATCAAGTAAAGGTTTCTTCAGCTTTTCCTATTTATGGCTAACTTCCTTTCACATGCTGCTTCACAGTTCACAGGGGCCTGTGCTGCTTCTATTGCTGAAGATATGGAGTTGTGGTTATTATTGCTGTTTTCAGAAATGATGGAACAGAAAGGTAAAGTGACTTGCTCAAAGTCACACAGCTTAGTCAAGATTTGAAGGTTTTTTTCTATCCTATTATACTGTCTCTCTTTAAGAAGTCCAAAGCAGAAGTTTCTGTTTCTTGTTAGCAAGATTTTCATTCCAAAATGATTGCAGTTAAAAAGTTTGGGTACAAGCCGGGCTCGGTGGCTCAGCCTGTAATCCCGCACCTTTGGGAGGCTGAGGTGAGTGGATTGCCTGAGCCCGCGGGTTCGAGACCCGCCTGGGCAGCGAGACCTCATCTCTACAATAAATCAAAAAATCAGCTGGGCGTGGTAGCGCACGCCTGTAATTCCGGCTACTTGGAAGGCTGAGGCGGAAGGATCGCCGGAGCCCAGCAGGTCGAGGCTGCAGTGGCTGGGAGCGGCCACTGCACTCCAGTCTGGGCGACAGAGTGAGACTCCAACTCAAAAAAAAAAAAAAAAAAAGTTTGGGTACAGAAGCCAAGTGTGGTGGCTCAAGCCTTTACTCCTAGTACTTTGGGAGGCCAAGGCAGGAGGATCACTTGAAGCCAGGAGTTCAAGGCCAGCCTGGGAAACATAGCAAGACCTCTCCTTAGGCATGGTGGCTTACACCTGTAGTCTTGGCTACTCAGGAGGCTGAGGCAGAAGGATTGTCTGAGCTTAGGATGTCAAGGCTGCGGTGAGCCATGAGCATGCCAGTGCACTCCA